>NC_051335.1:10949140-11196684 GCF_015220235.1 Choloepus didactylus
ATGCCACCTTTTTGCGGAGCACCAGAAATGGATCGGCTTTTATAAAGGGGATTTATCTGGTTACAGAGTTACAGACTTAAGGCCATAAGGTGTCCAAGGTAAGGCATCAACAATCGGGGACCTTCACTGAAGGATGGCCAATGGCGTCTAGAAAACCTCTGTTAGCTGGGAAGGCATGTGGTTGGTGTCTGCTCCAGAGTTCTGGTTTCAAAATGGCTTTCTCCCAGGACGTTTCTCTTTAGGCTTCAGCTTCTCTCCAAAATGTCACTCTCATTTGCTCTTGGGGCGTTTGTCCTCTCTTAGCTTCTCCAGAGCAGAAGTTTGCTTTCAAAGGCTGTCTCCAAAATGTCTCCGTAAGCTGCAGCTCCTCTCTCAGCTCCTGTGCATTCTTCAAAGTGTCCCTCTTGGCTGTAGCAAGCTCCCTCCTTCTGTCTGAGCTTATATAGTGCTCCAGTAAACTAATCAAAGCCCATGCTTAATCAACCTCCATGGAAATTATCTAATCAGAGTTATCACTTACAGTTGGGTGGGTCACATCTCCATGGAAACACTCAATCAAAGAATTACCATCTAATCAAGACTAATACGTCTGACCACACAAGATTGCATCAAAGATACTGGAGTTTTGGGGGACATAATACATTCAAACTGGCACACCAACGTTCCCCTTTGCCCTTTTCCCACTCTGCCCTCCCTCCCACCTGCCCTGGGTATGGCGTGCTGTAGCCCTGGAGACCTTGATAGCACAGACTGGTGGTTCAAAGCATGAACTCTGGAGCCAAGGCTGTATAAGTTCAAATCCCACCTCTGCCACTTAGTAACATGCTCCTTATTCTTTTCATGCTTCAGTTTCTTCATCTGTAAAGCAGTGATAATAATAGGATCTCCCCATAGGGTTGTTGTTATTGTGAGGATTGAATATTTGTAAACATTTAGAAGGGTACCTGGAGCATAGTAAGCACTTCTGTTAAATACAGCCATTCTACAAATGTTTATTGGGTGCTGCAGAGGGTCCCATCCCTGCCCTCAAGAACCTCAGAGTTTGGTCATGGGCCAGCAGTGACTTAGGAGTGATTCTGTGACATGATTCTGTGGCCTGCCAAGAGGATCACGATCTCTCACTCCCTCTCAGCACCAGGGGGCGCTGTGGGAGCAGAGCGCACTGCCCTGGCCACGCTTGCCTGCAGTCTCCAAGTAAAGCCCTCGATATCCCAATGGACACGCCATCTGGCCTTAGCACCCCACACAGCGCTTGTTACTCATCCCAAGTCAAAAGCTACTTTTTACTCTGCGTCACACAGCCACCTCAGCTCAGCTTCCCATTTGACAACCCAACTCTGTGTACCCTCAGCTATGGCCCAGATCAATTGGACCCATTATCCAAAATGTAGTGGAACCTCTGTGAATTTGAAGTACACCAGTCCTTGGGCATACCATTCAGAAACACGGACTTTCCTTCTTTCTTTCCTTCCTTCCTCTGAATAGATATTCATTGAGCACTGACTAAGAACCAGATGTTTTCCTAGATACTGTGGATACAGCAGTGAACATCTCCTCCTTGAGGAGCTTACCTTCCAGACAATAAACAAATAATGAAAGATCATTTGAGAGTGTAATGGGTGCTGAAGGAAGGACACACAGAGTGATATGAGAGAGACTAACTGGGACAGAAGTGCAGATAATGATGGTCATCTTACCTTCCCCAACGAGATTGTTTTCATTTGAAACTTAAAGGCTGAGAAGGAACCAGCTGTGGGAAGGGCAGTCCAAGCAGTGGAAACAGAAGGTGCAAAGGCCCTGAGGCAGGAAAGGGCTCGATGGCTTCTTTGGAAAAGAAGTGTTCTGCTCAAGGAGGAAAGCAATGGGAGATGAGATTGGAAAGGGCTAAAGTGGGGCCAGATCAGATAAGGCTTTGTAGGGCTTGGCTTTTCTTTCAAAGTACAATGAGGCCCCACTGGCGCATTCTGTGCCAATGAGTAAAACAATAATTTATATTTTAAAAGAAGAAAGGAATGGTCAACTGTGTCGGATGCTGCTGTAGGTTATAACTCTGATTAGATAATTTCCATGGAGGTTGATTAAGCATGGGCCTTGATTAGTTTACTGGAGCACTATATAAGCTCAGACAGAAGGAGCAAGCTTGCTACAGCCAAGAGGGACACTTTGAAGAACGCACAGGAGCTGAGAGAGGAGCTGCAGCTTACAGAGACATTTTGGAGATGGCCTTTGAAAGCAGACTTCTGCTCTGGAGATGTGTAAATGAGGGCCGAGAGAATCTATCAGAGGATCTGATCGCGTGGAGGTTGACGTGACCTTAACAAGAATAGCTGCTTGCCCAGTCTTCTTGTTTTAGAACATACAGTGTCACCAAGGAGTAGGCATTCGCATTGGAGTGATCAATGATTTGCTAACATTTCTTTAATACTGCTTTGATCCATTTTCAGGGAGTTACTTGGTTGTCATCTCTCTTCAATAAAAGGCTTACCATGACAGTCACAATGACAGGGGTGGCGGTGATATCATCCTTAGCAGCCCAGAAGTCACTATGTGCCCACCATCAACCTCTTTGGTGATTTTCTGGTTATGGGCCAGTACCAGCCCAGCCACACACATGCAATCGGTGACCCATGTTCATTGTGAATGGCCGGCCGAGGCTGACCATGATGATGCAGGAGAATGACCCAGGCCCTCCTATACATGTATTATAAGGATAAATGGGGCCAGGCAGGGCTCAGAGGGCAGCCCTCGGCCTCTTCCATGCTGTGTTCTGGTGGCTGTCTTCAGGTTGGCCTTTCACTTCCGGGGTCCTGCCCCCCCAGCCCCTTAACCTTGCATGAACTTTGAAGGCCAAGAATGGTAGGAAATCCCTCAGAATAAATCCTTCAAGGTACATTTATCAAAGCCTATATCAACTAATACTTGGTGAAAAGTGACTGTAGAAAAAACTGTGTTTAGCACAGGCTTAAATAATACTGTGCCTTTTTATGCGGTCTCCTTCAGCATTTTGGAATCTAGACATTTTTCCTGACTGACCGTTCCCTTTGATTTTTTTTTACCCCTACTGCTTTGATTTTGTAACACAAGAATAATATTTTTTCTGGACTAAACTTCTTATAAGTGGTCTTATCCAGGGAATGTTTTTAAATTTAAGACCATTCTATTTTCTCTTAAGTACTGAGAATACATACACATACAAACACATTCAGTAGCCTCGTATGGGATGGTTTATGACTGTTTAAAGACACATTTGCAGAATTTTTTTCCTCTCGATTCCAGCTCCTCATCCAAAGCCCCCTGATTTGAATGCTGTTGCATATGGGGTAGGGAAGGTCCCTCATCACTAGCCTGATGGAGAGCCCCTCCCCAGGGGCAGGCCCTGTTTCTTGACAAATGGACTCACCCCATGGCACTCTAATGCACAGAACCTTCCAGATGAACTCAAGGGTACAGCCATCCCACTTTCAGAAAGGGAAGGTTTCTAACTCTGCCAAGTTAAAAACTCGTCTTCAGTGTGTTGCTCAAGGCTTCAAAACGCTGACACCTTTGTTCTCACCAGTTGGCAGGATTGGGTCACAGCATTAACCACCCAGAGGCACATTTTGCAGTTCACTCATCCTGGAGGGCCCGAGAGAGGGCAGCTCAAAATCTCACGTTTGGCTCTGCCTTGCTGTGGGTTTTGGATTTTCTTGTTTGTTCACTTGTTTTGTTTTTAATGGCCGAGGTGACTGGCTGGCAGAGACCTTTCTATAACCTTTCTCTTTCTAGCAGATTCTTTTTGGGGCTTAGGCTGCTGAACTCTGGGGTCTCGGCTGAGTTCTCATCTGAAAGTCTGGGCAGATCCCAAACCCCTAATGAGAGAAACACAGTACAGGCCTTGCCTGAGGATGCCCTTTTCAAACCACCTCCCCGCCGAAGTGGAACTGCAAGAACACGGCCAGCCTGGAGTGTCCGCTGCACCACTCCTGTAGCCCACAGATTTCTCTTTAATCAAAACTGCCAGGGCCTGAATTTCCTTGGGGTGATTCCAAGAGGTAGATTTTCTGGGTCAGTGGGTATGAATGCTTTCAAATTGCCCTCCAGAAAGTTTTTAACCAATTTCACTTCCATATCAGCAGATATTTGCTATGGTACTGCATTCATGCATGCATGCATTCATTCATTCATTCCCTTATTGATTCAGCACCAAGGCTGTGGGTTCATAGACAGATAGTAATCAATTCCAGCTCTGGATGGGGCTTCAGGGGCTTTCTCTTTGTTTCCGTGAAGAGAATTGAAACTGTGTCCGGGCCTCCTGCCGACTAGCTGGGATAAGCTCTCCATTCATGTCGGGGTTCAGATTTGGGAGGAGGGTTCCTCA
The DNA here is from genome assembly GCF_015220235.1 of Choloepus didactylus. Taxonomy (NCBI): domain Eukaryota; kingdom Metazoa; phylum Chordata; class Mammalia; order Pilosa; family Megalonychidae; genus Choloepus; species Choloepus didactylus. The sequence goes on from NC_051335.1 coordinate 10,953,498, forward strand.
CCCTTAGGAATCTGGCCTCATGAAATCCCTCCCTTGGGTCCCCGCCACCTCCACTCTTGACCTGACACTTGCCATGTTGGCCTTGATGGCGGTTACCATTGAGGAGCCACAGGAGGCCGACCCCATGGCAAGCACTTGTTCAAATAGACTATTAACCACTGCCACCAAAAAAACTGCCAAGGAGAAAATCCACCTCCTTTCCATCTTATTTATTGTTTATTTGTAGTTTAAAATATTATTGTCACCTTTTTTATTTAGTATCCCACTGTGAGGGGTTCTTTGGCTCCCTATCTTTTATTTTACAACCCCTACTGAGTGCTTACCGTGTGCCGGGGACTCCTCAAAGCATTTTGTAGATGTTAACCCATTAACTTCCCTTAACGATCCTGTGGTGAGTAGACTGTCATCATCCCCATTTTATGGATGAAGAAACTGAGGCATAGCGAGGCTAAGGAACTTGCTCGTGGGCACACAGTCAGTCGGTGGCTGAGCTGGGTGTCCCCATCCTATTTCCTTAAGCAGGGCATTTTCTCTACAAGTCGGAGGGGTTTCTCTTGGGTTTTGTTATGTTTTTTGCATTGTATTTTCTTTCTCAAAGACCACAGGGGTGAGTGGGCATATACCTGCGACGTTCACCAGTGCCCCTACACTTTCACCAGAGTTTGATTCACCTTAGCTGCATTTGCTGGATCGAGTTGTCTTGGTCTGGTGGAGACACAGCTTAAGGAACTGAGAACGGACAGTTCTTACCTCTGCCAAGGAGGTGCAGGTCTCTCTGCCATTAGCTCGCTCCCATCTGCATGCTTTCGGAATTATCCTTGCAGGGAAAACGAGAGGCTGAGGAAAGCCCAGGCGTGATTCGGAAACAGCCTGAATTCGTCTGTCTTTGAAAATACGGAGAGCGTCTCATCTGCTTATTCTCCAGGGAGGAATCAGAGGCTCTCGGAAGCCAGTAATCTTGCTCTCTTGAGTCATAATTTCTGCAGTTGTATCAGAGCCCAGGGAGAGGATGCAAGATGGGAATAGCACGTGGGTCTGCTGCCATAGACTGTTGGGGAGTGGAGGGGCTGAAATCTTCGCCTGGAAGAAAGGGATTAGCAGGCCAAAAATGAAACCAGATTTGAGAAATCCGTTTACTCTGAAGGTTTAATAGGGAATGCAGGTCAGACATACTCAAATGTCTTTAGTCACGGGTCTCTCTCCTGTTTTTATCTTGTACTCAGCTCAGAGTTTCAAAAGAAAGGGGGTAGGTGAGCCTTTAAAACCGGACCTTTTGAAATACCTGAATCTGTTCAACAGTAATGCAGTAGACTTGATTCTTGATGATGATTGTATAACTATATAGCTTTTATTGTGGGACCGTGTGATGGTGAAAACCTCGTGACTGACACTCCCTTTACCCAGTGTATGGGCAGATGAGTAATAAAATAAAGATATATATATGTGTGTGTGTGTGTATATATATATAGATATAAAATAGGGGGGGATAAGGTGTATGGGATGGTTTAATTTTTATTTTTTTCTTTATTTTGAAGTAATGAAAATGTTTTAAAATTGATTGTGGTGATGAATGCACAACTATATGATGATACTGTGAGCCACTGATTGTATACTTAGGAGGGATTATATGGTGTGTGAATATATCTCGATAAAATTGCATTAAAAAAAGGGGAGGGCACCAGACCTTTTATTTCCATTTCACATTATTAGCAATAAGAATTTTCCTTCCCTGTTGAACTGAAGAGATGGTGTTAAAATACATGTAAAAGTGTTAATCTACTACTTGTATATTTTTCAGTTATTTGTAGGTGAAGAAAAATTTTTGCTTCTGCTTGTACAATCATAGCACCCAACTCAAATTCAAAGAATGTCACTAACGTGTCCTTGATTTCTCCTTGAGGATAAATATCACTTAAAATTAAAAAATGATTTGGAAATATTCACATTGATTTTGACATGGCCCTAAGGGATTAGCATTAAAGAATGTCAGAATCCTAATTAGCCTTCATATTATCTTTTTTGTGTGTGGAAAGAAGTTCTGCTGGAAGAACACAATTTCAGTATACCGCTTGTCACCTAGATCACTCAAAACCTGAAAGCCACTTGGAGGCAGTTCATAGAATCCAAACCATTTGAGGGCCCAGAGGTGCAATGTGGTGTCATGGAAAATGAGTGTAGACTTGGTCAGAGGAAACCTTGAACTCTAACCATAACTCTGTCTCTAACTAGATGTATGGCCTGTGGCAAGCCACCTTTTCTGAACTTTTGTTTCCTCATCTGTACAATGGGTTGTACTAGATGGTCTTTGTAAAATAAATATTAGAATGTCATGTATGATCTAGCCCCTGCCTTTCTTTTCTACTGCTCTGGAACTTGCTCACTCCCCTCCTTCTCACATACACACACACACACAGGTCATCTTGAAATGTTAGAATGCTGTTATGCCATGGTGTCTCCTTTTCTTCTTTCAGGTCTTTGCTCAAATAACCCCACCTCAGAGACACCTTCTCTGATCACCCTACCTGAAGTAGTCCCTTCATCTCCCCTCCTTCATGTCACTGTCTAGCCATTACCCTGCTTTACTTGTTAGCACTTAGCACCATCAGAAAGTATAGTAAGACACTGGGGCGCTAGTGCAGGGATAGACGAAGGAACCACTGGAATAGAATAGAGAGCCCAGAGGCAGGCCCATGTGTCATCGAGTTGGGTGATGAGGTCATGAACATTTACTTTATTATTTGAAATTTTGTAACCTTAAAATTAATAAACAAAGAAAAAGTAAGCCATGCATGAAACTGTCCTGAACCAAAGATTATGATTGTGTAAATTCTGTGCACGTGAAGTCCAAAACTAAAAAAAAAAATGAGTGCTCATTCGGCTGGCAGGGATTCCTACCCAGCTAAGACACTGGCATAGACAACCTGGAAAGACCTTTGGCACCCGGTCATGGTTCTTTGTTGAGCATCTGCCAAGCATCAGGTGATTTCTCCTTTGCCAACCAAGCGGGTGTTATGTTCCCCAATTCACAGACGTGTTCCCCATCTTACAGCTCAGAGAGGGTGAGTCACTTTCCTAAGGCCACCCCATTTTCAGGGGGCAGAGCCAGGGCATGCAGACCTGACTCACAAGCTCACGCCTGTGCCAGTAGATCAGAAAGCCCCCGTTGCCCACGCACGGGCTGGGGGCGACCACGGCTGGCCTCTCACTAGGGAAAGAGAAGAGTCCTCTCCACCATGCAGAACAGGAGACCTTTGCCTTTTAGGGTACCTCCAACTCTCCACTCCAGTCATGGCTTTTACAGGGGGAGCCCCATCCCAGAGACCACAGCAGGCACTTTGCAGCCCTTCCCACAGGGCCCCTCAGTCGAGTGGCACTGTCCAGAGACCACCACATTTTGGCTCTTCCTCACCTTCCTGCTCCTTCTCGCCTCCCCAGTACAAAAATATTGGCATTTCCTGGAAAGTGTTTTGGGCTCCGGGCCTGATGTCTAGCCCACACTCCCAGGCCGGCTGTCCTCGGGGCCTCCATTATTGTACTTCATTGAGTGTCTGTGTCTGTAGGCAGCATGGTTGCATCCTGGGTTTGCACCTGAGTTGCTCATGCCCCCACGCCCTCGGCAGCCTCTGCTCTCGCTCGCCTCCCTACACGGTGCCCAGGAGGGCTCCAAACCCCTAACATACCCGCAAAGAGCCACTTAGGTGTTTAGTTGGTTGGTTGGTTGGTTTTTCTTCTGTTTGCAGTTGGTTGATAGCATTTCAACAGTCTCTTTTCTTAAATTGAGGGATAATGAACACAAAATCAAATTCACCGATTCTTAAGTGTTCAGATGGGTCATTTTGACAATGGTATGTGGCTGTGTGGCCACCAGCTAAAAGAGGATCAAAACCATATCATCCCTGAAAGGTCCTTCAGGCCTCTTTCCCATCAATCTGCTCCCCGCCCCCGCCCCCCCCCCCAGAGCAACCACTCTGTGGTGTCTGTCATTATGAATTCTTTTTGCTGGCTTTTGGACTTCATGTCAATGAAATCTCACAGTATGTTCATTTTTGTGCCTGGCTTCTTTTGCTCAACATAATGATTTTGAGATTCCTCTATGTCGTTGCTTGTAGCCATAGTTGGTTCCTTTTCACTGCTGAGTAGTACTCCATGGTAGGGATGTTCCACAGCGTGTTTACCTGTTTGCCTGCTGACAGACCTTTGGGTTGCTCCCAGGTTGGGGCCCTTATGAAGAGAACTGCTGTGGACATCTGTGTACAAGTCTTTTTGTGAACATATGCTTTCATTTCTCCTAGGGGAATATTCAGGGGTGGAATTGATGGGCCACAGGGAAAGCAGTTGTGCAGTGTTTTAAGAAACTGCCAGACGGTTCTCCAAAGTGGTTGTACCATTTTGTCAGTAGCATCCGAATGCTCCAGTTGCTCCGTATCCTCACCAGCATTTGGTGTTGTAGTCTTTTTTATTTTAGCCATTCTAATGGATGGGATATGGTTGCTTAGTTTTTGTGTGTATGTGTGTTTTTTTTTTTTCTGTAAGGGCATTTTAAAGGATTGTCAAGTATGTCTGTTGATGCCAGCTCGGACACTGAGAAGGTCCTGCAGGAGAGGAAACCTAGCGCACGAGGTTTCAGCTCATCATCCCTGTCCCTAAAGCAGAGTCTTTGCAGCCCTGAGGGCTGTCTGTGGGCTGCCACAGGGCAAGCTCGAGGCCAAAGACCCAGAGGGGCAAATCAAGGGAAGGCGAAGGAGGCAAGCAAGAGAGTCAGAGCAGAGATGGGTGGGGGTCCCTGCCCAAGCTTGGAGTCACACTGTGACAAGCCACGCAGGTAGCCTCGCCGTGGGGCTGCCAGGGCCTCCGCTTGAGGAAAAGGAGGGGGTAACTATCCCCCCACAACCTCGAGCCCAGGTTCTAATGAAAGCAAGTCTCAGGGCGAATTGTGCGACACGCACAGACATTGATGACCCAAGATGTCAGCAGGCGGCCAGCCCAAACCAGCTCCTAAGCCTGTTCTAGGGAGCACCTGCCAGCTGTCCAGCTGCTGCTGCCACGCACTGTGCAAAAGCTTCACTCGAGGCAGATGTGGCCGCAGTTCCAAAGCAGGCTTTCACTCCGTCCTGGGCAGCACAGGCAGCCAGAACCCCTCCAAAACCTGCGGCGGGTCGGGGACCAGCCAGGTGGCAGCCTTGGAACTGTCCACCCACTGAGGGGGCCAGCTGCGGGCTTTCCTGGCTTCTCCAACCCTGTTCACGCGAGGGTGGAGATGGCCTGTAAAATATTTCAGCCCACCCATGTCTCTTGAATATCAATAATTTAACCCTTTACTTACCATCGTCATGGTAATTAGCGAGCCATCGATTTCACCACTAAAAAATCATTTCTAACAGTCTCTGTGCTTGTTAGCTGAGCCTCACGTTTTGAGAGAGTTAAAGAAATAATCCCAAACTCCCCAGCAGCCTCAGGGTGTGGCTTCCTGATTAAAACTTGAGCTGATCACCATGGGGTGTGCACTCTTGATTAGAGTGCTGGCCACTGGGTTAGAGCATCCCCAAAGTCACAGACAGGAAGTGTCCACCGCAGGTGCTGGTGTAGTTCAAGGTGGATTATGGACATCAGAACCCCTAGTCAAGTGTTGCCGGGATCTGGGGAGCTCGGGCCTTAGGGAGAGTTTTCTCGGCCTTGACTGGGGCAGGGAGGGCCAGGGTTGAGCCAGTGCCACTCTTTATTACAGGGCTTGGGGCAAGTCTTGGTTTGCTCATCTATAACATGGCGATGATCCCTGCCTACCTCCTGAGGTGGTTGTGAGGTTACAGACCATCCTTGGATGGGACTTTCCACATGAAAGCCCTCACTGTGTAGGTAGCATTCTGGTCAGTTCAGTCACCCCAATGTGGCAGTGACCCAACGTGTGGCTTGGAAGGACTGGGGTTTTGGGAGAGGAATCCAGAAAAAGCATGATAATGTTGAGCACAAGGCAAGAACTTGCTAATGGCAGAACTTCCGTCATCAGTGGAGTGGGATGATTCTTTTGAATGGGAAGTCTTTGCCTAGAAAAATCAAATATGTAGAGCACCAAGGGAAAGGTGGCCCCAGAACCTTTTGCCATAAATGGTGAACTCCTCCAAAGGAAAATAAGGAATCTGGTGTGGCTGGGGGGTGGGGGTGGGGAGTGGCAGGGGGAAGGGAAGAAATCCCAGACCTCCCTGCTCTGCAAATCAAGGCAGAGGGTCGACAGCAAAGGGAACAAAAAGAGAATGGGGTGCCATGGGCCTAGCAGTTGCCTCTGGCGCGATGCCAGGTTCCCAAGTGTGTCTGCCTGCGGAAGCTGGGGACCTCTCCCCCCACACTGCCCCCTGGCACGGGAGGGCCGCCCGAGGAGCCCTGGCTTTTCCTGCTCTCTAAAGACAGCGTCTGGCCCTGCCACCTCATCCCTTGCACCAGCTCTAGGAACACCGATGAAATGGACTCTTGCAGTGGCTATTTATGCAGTAACCAGGCAAAGAATGGCCCCGAACCCATGTCAATAAATCCATTAAAATCAGCAGGAACAGCTAAGGGTGGTCAGTACTTTTCCTGCAGAAAAGTTAGCCCAGGCAAGCTCAGAATCGGGTTCGGGGCACTTGGCTCCTGCAATTCTGGTTTTCAGCCAGTGGGTCTGAGGATACTCTGAACTTGAAGGGAGTACAACAGCGGGATTTCCCAGTGGGTAGAGACAAGTCCACGTGTCCCCAGCGCTGTGCCCAGAGAGGGTCCCAGGAGGCACCACATCAGTTATGGTAATGCCAGCTGCTGTTACAAACAAATCAAAAGCACATCATGGCTCCACAATAGATGTGTATTTCTCATTCTCATAAAGCCAAAATGGATGTTGCTGGTGGTGGGCGGCTCTCCTCCAGGCTGTGATTGAGGCTCACAGGCCCCTTCTCTCTGGTGGCTCCACTATCTTCAACAAATGGCTTCCAGAAGGCCTCTGTACATCAAGCTGAAGGAAGGAGAAAGGAATTGAAGGATTATGGATGGAAGGTTTTTAGGAGCCAGGCCCGGAAGTAGCATGCGTCACTTCCACCCACATCCCATGGGCTAGAACTCAGTCACAGAGCTACCTAAGGGATGCTGGGAAATGTAGTCCAGCTGTGTGCCCAGGGAAAAAAGGAAATGGGTTCCAAACAGCTAGCCAGTCAGCCACGGATGAAATATTCCTGGGAAGGATGGGAATGAACCCCTGCCTGGGATGTAAGCTGGTTCAGAAGCAAAGGAAGCGGGAGCTGGGCTCCAAAAAAGAAAAGGAAGCACTAGTTTCAGGTTGTTCCCCTCAGGAACCAGTAACCGCTGGCTGCAGTGATAGTGGTGAGGGCAGGGAGCTCAAAGCTGGATGGAGAAAGCAAAGCTAGGCAGGCCTGGCCCAGATGCAGAAGTAAGCCGAGGAATTCTGGGTGATGGGAAGACACCCCCCCCCCAATTCTCCCCCCCTTCCTGCTCTTCCTCACCCCCAGCTACCCCCATACAAGGTGCCAGGAAACTCTGCCGGCTCTTTACCGCACCCCCTCTCCAGACCAGCCTTCCCTGGGGTGAATATTCATGTTCTGGAAAGCCCTGGCCCTCCCTCCCATCCAAATAACCATTGCCCGGGGATTCACAGCTCAGTTCTTGGGGAAAAAATCCGGCAAACCAATTCACACCAAGGTGGTCATGATCTGCTGGGGTGGCTGAGAAGCTGCAATGAGAAAATGAATGTAAAATACCTAGCAGGGTGCCTGGCGCATAATAAGTACATGCTTAGTAAATGGCTTATCATCATCATCATCATCAAACATCATCATCATCATCATCATCATCATCATCATCATCGTGTGTGTGTGTGTGTGTGTGTGTGTGTGTGTGTGTGTGTGTGTGTGTGTGTGTGTGTGTGTGTGTGAGAGAGAGAGAGAGAGAGAGGGAAAGGAAAGAGAGAGAAGAGGGAGCTAACAACGACATCAAAATTGTGTTGGCTGAACTGGCTCTGTGATAGTGTGCATTGTTAATCTTTTAGGGCACAAGGTTAATTGCTGAAGGGCAGCTTTTAACACCCTTTGCAAGAGGCAGCACCCTTGTCTCTCCTCAAACCCCCGCCCCCCAGCCCTGGCCTCCAGCCACCCACGCCTTTCCTCTTGTATCTTTCCTCCTGCCCTTCTGAAAAGCCCTCCATTCCACCATCTCCTCTGCTGAAATCCCACCCATGTGGTGAGGCCCAGTTCCCATGCCACCAGCTCCAGGAATACAGATTTGATGCCTGGAATTCTAGGAAAAATACATGAGGTGGAGCAGGTGAGGAAGAAGGAGAATTGACGTGAATCCTGGTTTGAGGATCCGCCTTGACTGTTAGAGATTCTACAGGTGGCCTCATTCCTCCTTGCCCGCCCATGTTTGTGTGTATATGTGTGTGTGTGTATGTGTGTCAACACCTGCATTCTAGAAGTCTTCCCCTAAAGAAAATAAGAAATAACACCTATAGTCTTCCTTGTCAACCAGCCAGACGTTACACAGCCTATCTTTCTCTTTCCCCTACTTCAACTGTGCATTGTTTATGCTATCTTAGCTCCAACCATGATACTTGATTTAAGATAAATATAGTACATTTACAGGGACTTCAAGAGACAAGCCTTAAGATTCTGCAAAGCGTGTTGTTTTGCTCTCTCTTGAGAGCTCGCCTCCAGGCAGTGGGGTACTTTTAACAAAACAGAATTCCAGAAAGAAGATTCCCTGTTTAAAAGATGAGCACTCCCCACCCTCTTCTCTCCGTGTGTCTGCGTGCTTCTCAGAATGAGGTTATTATCATTTTTTTTAGGCTGTATGCAGTTGGTGAAGTGAAGTGGTATTTATTTATTTGTTGTGAGGTTTTTTTTTTTTGGTCCCTGAGTAGGAATACAAGATCACCAGAAAAGAAACTCCCTCTGTGACTCATCCCAGGAGCATGTTGCATTCTAGCCAGCACAAATATGATTAAAAGAACTTTCTCAAGGGCCCCAGTTATACTCCAGCAAAGGAACACATTAGCCAAGCTGAGCATCTCTTGGCTGCCTTGCTTTTGGAAAGACAGACATCACCGGCCTCCTTGTGTTCCTGGTTCTTTGAGACCTCGGGCCATTCTTATCTTGAGCTGGTTCCTCTGTGGTGTGGGAGTTATAAAACAGTGTCATCTTCACAGGGGTCATAGAAGAGGCCACTCGTTGGGGAAACAGATGGTGATGGTGGCCTGAATTAGTACATTTGGGTCTTCACATGCTAAGCATGGTAGGAACTTTCCAGGGCATGGCTGGTGTAACAGACACTGTTGGTGCCCTGCCCGTGTCTCCTCAGACTCATCTTTATACGCCAAAGGCTGGTTACTGCAAATCCCTGTGACTCTGCCCGAGGGCTCTAGCATTTTTATTGTATTTTATTGGTGTCAAGAGTGCACTAGGCTTGCATGCTGGGCTAGCTGGAAGTGCCGAGGAATGAATGCATCCTCCATGATGGATTGGGGTTGGTGAAGAAACACAACTTCCTCACCTCTCAGTTGGGATAACTCTGAGGCATGTGTTCCACGCTGTCTCCCACCATTCCCCAGTGGGATTGACCTCCAGTTGCCCACAGCAGTAAATTGCTTGATAAATTGGCTTCCTTCCTTCCCCTGTCTCACTGCTTTATTCCCCTATTTATGTTTTCTGGGATCTTCTCCCAAATAAACTTTTTTTCAGTCAAATCTTGTCTCAAGGTCTGCTTGTGAGGGAACCCAAACTAAGATGCGTAGGCATTTGGGTTCACCAAAACCCATCGGCGTCCCTCCTTCACCTTCCTCATTCTGTTCATCAGTCATCATTGGCGATGTTCATGAAGTTTCCATTGTGGCTGTAGCACTGCAGCAGCTTCAAAAGTAGTGTGTGTTTGTGTGTGTGTGTGTGAACGTGTGTATGCACACAGCTGCCATCCTTCGAGAGCCCATAACTTCTGCATGGAAACCTGATAAGACAGATACCAGAGATTCAAGAGGTAGATGGTTTCTTAACCGGCCCTGTGCTGTAAAGTAAAGACAATCCCAGATACTGCTGAAATTGCTGGACCTAGGAGGTGCTTCCTCGTGGGGTTCCTATTTGGTGAGCAATAAGTGTTTGTTGATTGACCCTAGAAAGGAATGAATGATTGTCTCACATTCACTGCCCTTCCTATCACTGAATGTTTCAGGGTTGAGGCCATGTTCCCTTATACTTTTTATTTTTTTCAAAGACCTCGGGTGCCTTTTAATGGAGCCAGCAAACTTGGTCCGAGTTGTCAGCTCTTGTCTCTATGCAGAGATTTCAAGACAATTAGAAAGGTTCCTCTCCATGACTGGTGTCTGCAATTTCTCAATTAGAGTTTTATTTCTTTGCCCATAGCTTTATCACTGACTGAATTATGTTTATTACACCAATAAAGGAAGCACAGTACTTGAGCCTTATCAGTTACACACCTCAGTGTGAATGAGTTTATCAGCTTTTTTCTGGAGAACTCTTTTGATGGGGGAAACCCAATTCTGACTGCCCAAGGAGGGGCAGGGGATAGGCAAAAACGAAGATCAGGCACTAAAAGAAGATACATTTACATTTTGTTTTTGTTTTTTCTAAGACTGACAGATACTGCAGCCAAATCACAAGCAAATGTGCTTGGTGATTTTAAAAGCTTTAGACGAGCTTTGCCAAAATTCAGATCTCCTTCCTTATGTACCTCTAACACTTGTGAACGATTTCATATTTTTTTTTATCATATCCGCACTCTGCTGAGACGTTCCAGTCCCACCTCTCCTTCCACCATACTGTGCAGTAAGCAGGCTGTTGTAGCTCATGGCACCCAGCTTCCATATTTTCCTCATGGCTTCCTTTTTTTCCCGTTCTAGGCCCCCTCCCATTTTCCCAGTTTCTCTATGTCTTACCTCTTCTAACTGAGCAATCCCTTTCTCATTTGGACCTATCCGACTGTGTAATCCACCCCCGCTTTGCTCCTTCAACTTATGCCTAATTATCTCAGAAAAATCTCTTTGCTTTCTCTCTCCCTCTTACCCTTGCCCTCTTCCTCTCCTCCTCCCTTTGTTTTTGTTCCTCTTATGAGTGAGAAAATGATGCTAATCACTGCAGAGAAGTAGGAGAGAAGAGCTACTTAGGCCCTTGTGTCAAGGAGAAGGAAAACCGTAGGGTCTGAAGTGATATCATGCATAATAGGCAATCAGAGGTCACTTCAGAACCCTTGAAAATGCTGTAAGTCCACATTCAAGTTCCAGAAGGTTCTGGCCACCTCTTCTTTCTCTCCCAGCCTGAATCAGAAATAGATTTTTGCATTTATTTATATTGTTTTCCTATTGTCTTTAATTTCTAATATTGCAGCCGTGTTGTTTTCTGTTTTCCCTGCAAATGTTCGATACTTCAGCTGTGCCGGGCGTTAAGTGGGGTTTTTGTGGACTGGTTGGAACTCCACCGTCAGTTTGAACACTGACTCTATGGTAAATGCCTCCCCAGGTCTTAGCTGCTGATTTTAAAATTAACTTTTGAACAAACAGGGTTATAAATTGGGAACTGAACATACAAACCCATTCAGATACAAAGAAGGCATTTGTGACGTTATTCACGACGCTTAGGGGAAATACGGCCGGTGGGTGCAAAGCTGACAGGATCTGATGCTGATGCCAGTGAGGCCAGTGACAGGATGGCACCAAGGACAGTAACGATGATGATGGTGCCAATGACGGTAATGACGATGATGATAGCCATGATTTACTGAGCACTTGCCCTGTGCCAGGCACTGGGTCGAGTGCTTTACGTAGATGATCTCTGCTAATCCTTACAACTACTGCAGGTGGCAGGATTTTAAATCTTCATTTTACACAGAGGGAAACTGAGGCTCAAACTAACTTGTGCAGGGTGACACTAGCAAAGTTAGGCAGAGATGAGAGTTGAACCTAGGCCTGTTTGGGATCAGAGCTTGTCCTCCTGACTGTTGTCATGAGGCTCATGGGAGCCAGTGTCTGGGGTGTGGCTGGCACTGTCTCCATGCCAGTGGTTGGCGAGGGGCACACATGGCTTAAGGGAAGGGGAAAATCTGAACTCCAGTCCTTTGTTCTTCAGAAGTCTATGCCCCTTCCTTCCAGTGACCCCTCAGAGGGTCTATTTCTGGCACACTGGTCTCTGGAAAATGTCCTGCTAATGACACGGGATTATAAACAGTCCTTTTCCCAGAACAAAAATTTAACCTTTGTATCTCAATCTAATTAGAAGTATTTTCTCTTCCAGAGGCAGGTTTTTTCTCCCTCTTTGTTCCAAATTTCAGAGGTTTCTTTGTTGCTAGAAAAACCTCCCCAAAACCATAGCTTTGTAAACCCTTGGCCTGAGACCTCAGCCGTGACCTGTGCTCCTTCTCAAGATGGCGGCTCTGGCATCCGCACTGGCCGGTTTGTGGGGTTCTGGGTGTCGGCTGGAAGGCTGCGCAGCTTTGGCCGAATGCAGGGACGGGCACTCGCTGACTCTCACAGCCCCTTGTCCGGGTGACTGTCTCATGCCAGCAGCCGGCCATGGGTGAGGTAACGTGCTTTTGAGGAAGGAGCACAGGACTGGGATTCAGCTTACTCCACGCTGTGCGACCTTGAACAAGTTACTTAACCTCTGAGCCTCAGCTTCCTAGTCTGCAAAATGGGAGGGGCGGAGTGGGCCAATGACCCCAAGACTTGCTCAGACAGGGTGGCTTAGTCTCCTAGGGCTGCTGTAACAAACTACCACAGACTGGTTGGCTTAAACAACAGAAATTTCGTCTCACAGCTCTGGAGGCCAGAAGTTGGGATTAAGGGGTCAGCAGGGCCACACTTCCTCTGCAGTCCGTAGGGTTCTGGCAGTGGCCGGGCAAGCCATGACTTTCCTTGGCTTGTGGCGTAGCTGGGTCTCTGCCTCCATCCCATGGCTGTCTCCCTCTCTGCCTGTCTCCCACTCCTTCTGTGTCCAAATTTCCTCAGCTTATTAGAACCCCGGTCACATGCAGTGATGGGCCACCCAAATCCAGGTCGGCCTCATCTTGACTGATCTCCTCTTCAAAGATCCTATTTCCACCATGGGTCTCATTCCCAGGACCAGGGTTAGGACTTGACCACATCTTTTGCAGGAACACAATTCAGTCCATCGTGTAGAGGATCTCTGAAAGTCTCGCTGGAACCGAGAGCTTTGTCTCTCCTGCTCAGTTGCAACTTGTTCATTCTTGCACTCCTATCAGAAAAAAGAAATGGAACACCCCCTCAATAGATGTGTATTTATTTGTTATTAAATTACATACGAGTCCTCCTATATTTATTTATTACATACACCATAAAACAAAAATGGGGATAAAAAGGATGAGATGATAAAATGAACATAAATAAAAGTTTTATGGCACCCTAGGGCATGGCCTTGCCCCCACTCCCCGGGGAAACTTTGGAGTGCCCTGGCCTTGATGGCTGGTTGATGACGCTCAGGCTCACCGCTTCCAGTTCTCAACCAATATTTGTGGGCAAATCAGATCCGAGCTAAGATTCACCCTCTTCCTCTCCAACAGAACTTCCCCACAGCCACCACCCATCTTAGATCCAGTTGCAAACAGCATGGCCACCACTGCTTTAGTAAATTACGTGGTGTGTTAGGGGAACTTGTTTCAAAACCTGATTTGGGTAGTTGCCTTCCTTTTGGAGGGCTGCGGATACCTCTGCATGTAAAAGACAATCTGCCCTAAGACGGCCGACTATTTTGTGTATTCTCCATATTTTAGCCAATCTGGGGAATCATTCATGCAGTAATTATGTTCCCAGCTTCAGTAGAAAAGCCCTGTGCTGATGTTTAAAGCTCAGAAAATTTAATCACTGGGGCAAGTAATTGACAATTATTACGCCCTATGGGCAGAGAAAAACCATTTTTTACCCAGTTGGAATGACTTCTTAGATATTTAGTGCAGCTCAGATCCTGAATGCTGAAATGATATCCATGTTGTTGTATTAAAGGACGAAAATTACTCTTTTCTAATTTGACTCATAGTGAGTGGCTGGTGACGTTTATCCAGAATTGGGTCAGTCATTGTGGATGTGGTTTAAGCACTGGCTCACAATCAGAAAGTAGACTTCGAATAGGACGGGGTTGGTAGGGGGGCAGGATCTTAGCAGGGGTCTCTGGGAAGCCAGCCTTGCCAGGGGGAGACACATCTCCTCAAGTCTTCCTGGGGGTGGGGGACATCGGGAGAGGCTGTGAAGGACAGGGGAGCAAGTTGAGGGAGTTTGGAGTATTGACGGCTTTAGTCTTTTCTGTGAAGTAAAGTGCAAGATTAGTCACGAAGAGGGTGGCTGGCTGGCCAGGTGCCTTGTACTCTGGCCTTTGGACCAGAGTTCCCAGCCTGAGCTGCACGGTAAAGTCACCTGGGGAACTTCTACACCTCCGTCCCCACCCCCCAATTCCCAGGCTGCATGTACCCCAGACCAGTTAAATGAGAATCTGGGGTGTGGGACCCCATTACCAGTATTTTTTAAAGCAATTCCAGTGTGCAGCCCAGTTTGAGAACCAGTGCTAGACCTGTGCTTCTCAGACTTTAAAGTGCCCAAGAATCACCTGGCATTCTGTTAAAATGCACATTCTGATTTAGTAGGTCTGGGGTGGGGCCTGAGAGTCTGCATTCCTAGCAAACTCTCAGGCAATGCTGCTGGTCCACGGGACCCCCCCACTTTGAGTAACAAGGATATAGACAATCCACATTTGACCTGAAATAGCTGGTAGCTGCTTGTAGACTCCATGAAAACCAAAGTTATTGAGGAAGTGAGTTTGAATCTGGAACAGGGTATCCTGGTCCCTGGGGGTGGAATCTGGCCCCAGGCAGCCCACCTCGCTGAAGTGGGACCCCCTGAGGTCGGGTCCCCTGAGGCTGAGCTCACCTTCCCAGGGACCTCACTCAGGTAGTCCCAGGGTCCTACAGGGCCCCAGAGCAGGTGTGGCTTGAGTTCACACCCTCCCCACAGTGCCCCCAAGCACCCACCCATAAAGAATTCCCTCAGGCACTTGGCCCTGCGCCCCAGGAGCCTCATGGCCACCTTTAGGGTTGTTTCTGTTGTGAAAATGCTTTCAATTCACAAAATAAAATAAAAGCCATTCTCTAGAAGGCCACATGGGCTTCTGAAAGGGACTCCCAGCATGCCCCAGGCCTTTTTTCCAAATTCCCAGCTCAGAAACCAGGCTCCGCCTGAGGTGGTTTCAGGGACCCTGTTCCGGGTGAGTGTGGGGTCCACAGTCACCTTGTGAGTTTGCTTTGGTTTGAATTGCTGCAGGGTCTTCGGGGGCTGTGAATTTCCCAATTGGGATCTTTAAGCATGTGGCTGAGGACATTAAGGGTGAGGGTGTTAGATTTGTGTGTCTGTGTGTGTGTGTATATGTGTGTGTGTGTTGTGTTAAATGCCCACAAGGAGGAAATAAATGGGCTCTAGGGCTTGGAGAAAAGTCTCCATTTTCTGAGTGGTCAAGTGTTCTTGCTTTTAAATTAAGTCATAAAATGAATCTTCATTATACAAATGTCAATCTGTAAGGAAGCTTGTGGGGGTCAATTCGTGCTTTGTGTGAGTCTCTGGGAAAAGAAAGCCTGAGAGGTTGGCCGGGCTTGTGTGACAGGGCCTCACACCAAGTGGGGTGAATGTGGGGGCGAGTGGCTGCCTGCCTGCCAGGGAGTGAGGACTGCTGTTGGCTTCTTCACGAACCTAACCCTTTATAAGGAAAACGGCACCGCGGGAAGCCAAGATGAATGAATTCATACCCTACTCCCGTCAGGCCCTTCACCGGCCATAAAGAGCTTCCACATCTAATGTCTCGTCAGTCTCCCAATGGCTGGTGAGGGTGGGTGGCCGCCATGTTATCCTCCCTGGCAAGACTGTGGCGAGCTCTGTAATAACTGGCCTTGCGTAAGTTAGCCATTGAGTCTCAGTTTCCACATCTGTAAAAAGGGACAGGAAGAAGATAGAGATGTTGTAAGCTTTAATGCCCCTTCCAGCCTCCACGGGCTGTGATTCTATAAATAGAAGCCTGTGACAAGAGGCCGAGGAGAACACTGGGCTCAGGAGGCCTAGGTATTCATTCACTCATGCCTTCATTCAGAAAATATTTACTGAGCACCTACTGTTTGCCAGATGTGGTGCTGGGTACGGGGATATAAAGACGTGGAAGCAACACAGCCCTACATTCCTGGAGAAACAAGGCCAGTATCGGGGTGGGGGGCTCAGGATGGGACAAGGGCAGTCGGATCATGGGGGAGCTCAGTGAGGGGGTGAGATCTCTGAGGAAGCCACCTTGGGAATGAGCCCCAAAGTCTGACAGATAAGCAGGAGTGAGCCGGGTGAAGGCGGATGCTGGTGGGGGTCCCAGGCTTAGGGGCAGACCCTGGAGAAGCAGCTGGCTTTCTTGCCTTCCACCTTCTCTCGAGCAGTGGCCTCCCGGAGTTGCTTTGTGTGGTTTGGCATCATTCTGTCTTTGTGATCATTAGACAAGGGGATTCAGATAACAATTCTGTGACCCCATAAGTCTCCTAGCCCAACTACAGCCCCCAGGCAGACCTTCACCATCTTTCCTGGGACCTGAGGCTGTTCTCCAGAGTCTCCATGTTGGGGGTACATGGGCTACTGTGGCCCTGCCCCCTTGCCACCGTTTACCCCCAGTGATAATGGGGAACAGGCAGAGTGGATGGGTGACCTCATTGAAACCCATCTGAAAATGATGCTTGGAAAAACCCAAACAGGAGGTGCCCTGCCACCTCTGAAGAAAAGCACATCCCCTCTGCTTGAGCATGAGCCAGTGGCTCGTGTGACATCCTTTGGTTTGAAGTGGTCCTGGGCCCACCCTCTGCCCACACTAAGAAGTGGTTTCACAGCAGAGCAGGGAGGCTGGGCTACCACCTTCTCTCCCGTTCTTATCTGGCTTTTCAACTTGACCTTGGGGACTGAGATGTGCCTTTGAACATCTCAAATAAAAAAAACCTGAGCTGGTTTTTATTCTCGGGGCATCTCTGTGGCTTCCAGGGTTGTCTCCTGCAGCGGCAATGTTCACCATCCCCCTGCTGTGCCCACTCGGGCCCCCTCAGCTGCTCACTGAGAGTTGGGGGGGCCTGGCTGCCAGCAGGTTGAACAACAAGGAGGTGGAGAGAAAAAGAGTGGAGGTGAAAGGTGTGTCATGATGGCAGAGCTCACATCAGCTTCACCTGCGTGTTCTCAGGGCCTGGCCTCATAGCTGGTGGGCACTCAGCCAGTGGTGGAGGACATGCAGGCCTTGTATCGCCAGGCCAGACCTGGCATGCCAGAGGAAGTGGCCTGTGGCTTCCGTTCCCCTCAGCACCGCCCAGACACTGTGGGCACCTGCCCCCGCCTGCACCGCAGCCTGCTGGGCACCCCATCTGGCCAGACCCTGGGCCCAGAGACCCAGAGGGCCCAGCAGGGGATCCAAAGGCCTCCCTATAACTCCTGGGTGACGATGAGCCTCCCACCCCCGTGCTGCCTGTTTCAGGAACGCAGGCTGAGGTGGGGATGGGTTTGGGTAACTGGAGACAGGTTGAGAGAATGGAGGCCTCTTACCCTCCCCTGGTGTTTTAGTTTCCTTGGCTACTCAAGCAAATACCATGCAATGGGTTGGCTTAGGCAATGGGAATTTAATGGCTCACAGTTTGAGGCTAGGAGACAGTCCAAATCAAGGCGATGCTTTCTTCCCAAAGACTGACGTTCTGGAGCTGGCTGCTGGCAATCCTTGGTCCTGGGCTCCTCTGTCTCATGGCAGGGCACGTGATGGCCTCTTCCCCCCTCTCCCTTCGCTTCTGGGTTCTGTTGACCTTCAGCTCTTGCTTCCCATAGCTTTCTCTCTCTGCATCTGAATTTCATTCTGCTTATAAAGGACTCCAGTAATAGGATTAAGACCCGTCTTGAATGAGGTGGGCCACACCCTAACTGATGTTGCCTCATCAAAAGGTCCTACTTACCGTGGGTTCACACCCACAGAAATGGAGTAAGTTTCAGAACATGTTTTTCTGGGGTACATGCCTCTAAACACCACACTTGGTGAAGGGAACAGAGGAGGCCCCTGGTGGAATGAACACACAGTTTGAAGAATTTACTGGAAAGGTCTTGAGCACCCCTTTGAAGAAATCCTAGGCCCAAGGGCTCTCTTGCATGCTTCTACACACAGGCACGTGGCAACTGGAGGGGGGAGCTGGAGGGAGGGGGGTGGCCCTCTTGTCTCCCACATGAAGGAAGGAGGCTGGAATTGGACCTGAGCTCTAAACCCAGCCTCAGTGCAACCTTCAGCTTCTTGTACTCCCCTGTGGGATCAGTGTTCACACAGGGCCATTCTGAGGTTTAAATGAGGTAGTACACGGAATGTTCTCAGCAGAGGGCCTGGCACAGAGCAAATTCTCAATGAGTTTTAGCTCTTGCCATCCATGGGAGGAGCAGGGGCCTGTGGGAGGTGCCCTGGGGCAAGGTCCCTTCCACATACTCTGAGCAGAAGCGTTCTGGGGGAGCAGCAGGCCAGGCAGGGAGGGGAGTGAGGTGTCACAGGAAGAGGTAAGAGCTGGCACCTGAGCTGAAGGTTTGTGTGAGGAGCAGACAGAGGGGGTGTCCAGAAGTTTGCCTTCTCTCCCTTGAGAGAGGGAGGCTGTGCCCGTTTGAGTGTATTGTGTCCCCCAAATGCCATTATCTTTGTAGTCTTGTGTGGGGCAGAAGTTTTGGTGCTGGTTAGATTTGCTTGGAGTGTCCCCCACTCAGCTGTGGGAGATGATTCTGATGAGATGTTCCCATGGAGGTGTGGCCCCACCCATTCGGGGTGGGCCTTGATCAGTGGAGCTACATAAATGAGCTGACTCGGGGGGAAAAAGAGAGTGCAGCTGGGAGTGATGTTTTGAAGAGGAGCAAGCTTGCTAGAGAGGAACGTCCTGGGAGAAAGCCGTTTTGAGGCCGGAGCTTTGGAGCAGATGCCGGCTGCCTTCCTAGCTAGCAGAGGTTTTCCGGATGCCACTGGCCATCCTCTGGTGAAGGTATCCAATTGCTGAGGTGTTACCTTGGATGCTTTGGGGCCTTAAGACTGTAACTGTGTAGCTAAATAAACCCCCGTTTTATAAAAGCCTATCCATCTCTGGTGTTTCACATTCTGCAGCATTAGCAAACTAGGACAGAGGCCAACACTTCTGGAAGGGTGGACAGGTGCAGCCATTATGAGAAAGCAGTCTTCAGCTGGGTACTCTAAGCCCCCAAGAAGCCCACAGATGGCACAGAAGGTGTCTTGACGTCCTCCACTGAGTTGCCTCTCGGGCCATTCGGAATTGCCCTCCGATGGGGGGCCGGGGAGCCTTCTCTGACTTGGCCTCAGCAGCCCCACCCCAGCTTCCCCTGAGCCTTCTCTGCCCCTCCCTAGGGGTCTGGCCACTGCGAGGGACAGGCCAGACCCTTCTGTGAGTCTTTGGGGCTGGAAGAGGCCTTGGGTTCTGAGAGCCTTCGCAGGGCTGCATGCAGGTGGCGGACAGCATTTGGACTTGCCGTGTCCTTGCCTCTCCTGACATAACTCTGATGCCTTCACTGCTAAAGAGATCTCTGATCAGTCCTCTGTCTCCCCGTCTCGACTATCATCTCTGTGAAAGCAGGCGCTTTGTACGCCCTGCTCATGACAGCATCTCCCTCCCCCATCAAAGTGTCTGCAGACAATAAAGAAATTGGTTGGTCAAGTGAATGAATGAATGGATGGATGGATGGATGGGTGGATGGATGAAGAGTGGATTGGAGACTTGGCATTTTCTGGGCTGAGTCAGGGAACACTCATCTCAGGAGAAGCGGGTCACTGCAGCTGGGGCAGGCCCCTTTGGCTTCCCCAGGGGGCAGGCTGCCTCCAGTCTCTCTGCCCCAAGGGGATTATCAGCTGGCACAACTGGGTCACCTTGAGGTTTCCAGAGGGCACCCTGCCCACAGGGAGCCAAGCCTCCAGGGCCTTCCCTCTGGGGCTGCCCTCACCCGCCAGCCCCTCTCCACGGAGTTGTTTGCACAGCTTCCTCCTCCTCCGCTCCCGTCCTCCTGGTTCTGTGCATTTGACACGTTTTGATAGCCTGGAAATATCACGGAGTTGTTCATTTGTGAAAGCTGCAGTGAGGCCACGTTTGTTTGCTTCTCAACTCATGGTGCCCTTGTTTTGGAAGTTGTGTTGGTAATTTGGGGGTTGGGGAGAGGGGGATGAGACGGCCACAGGGCTCAAGTTGGGACGGGTCAGACAGGTGAGGTCAGGCCCCTGAGGTGCCCCAGGCCCGCCCAGCAAACTTGAGGCTTATTGAATTATTGAGCCCCGACCAGATTCCAGGGCGGTGCGGATCCCTGAGTTCGACATGGTGCCTGCTTTCTCCATGGTAACGAGGCTAAATGGGGACGAGTTTCCATGGAGAGCCATAGCGCAGCTGCAGCCCGCTTCCTCCAGGAAGCACGCGCTCTGGGTTCCTTTGGCCTCTCCCGAGGTGGCTGGAGGCCTGCAGGAGGCACCTCGCACATCAGGAACGCTGATCTCACCGTGGAGATTTTTGTTTCCCACAAGTGTGCTATTTTCCCAGCCCTAGGATCACCAACGTCCCCCCACCATCTCTTGACAGGTAGAAGATAGAAGAGGTCACAGGTCAGACAGATGAGCTGCTTGGGGAAAGTTGAAGCTTGTACCTGTCACAACACATTGTGCAGGTTGTCCTCGTCCCCGCCCGCCCGGGAGTGGGCTCTCTATTATAGGGAGGAAAGGGGGTGTCACGGGTCTGAGGGAGACGGTGGGAGAACCGTGATGCCCTTGTGTAAACACACCGCTGTTCCTCTTGTAAATCTATTTTGGAAGAATTATTGCCACCGAGAATTTTTTTAAATGCTGCCCAATAAGTGGAAGGGTACCCTTCCCTGTTCATAGAGTTCCAGTGTGACATGGGTTTTATTTTGTCCTGAAAGTAAGTCTTTGCTGCCGATTTGAATTGAAGCAGGTCGCATCTTCGCACATCTTAATGGTCGGAGAGAGCAATGTGGAATGCAGTGTCCTGCTTGTCGAAGGCTAAACTTCTCAGCTGAGTGTTAGGCCTAAAATTACTCTGTTGAACTTCCTTCGGTTCTTCAGTCATTACATCATCTGTGTATATGGCTTAATCGTCTGTTAAATTGGGGCTCTCTGCCCACAGCTGATCGTCTGGGTGGGTTCATTTTTGTGAGGAAATATCTACACTGTGGATGTCTGCCCAGAGAGATGGATTGTGCTCCCCAGTTAACCAAGATAGGGCAACTTTGTAAAGATGTGGGGAGAGTGCCAAAGGCTGTCTGGAATCTTCTTTTAAGGGTGATTCCCATTGTGTGTTCTCTCTCACAGGCCACGTGACAGCCGAGCCGAGTGATGGACGACCTGCGGTCCCGGAACCTCGCCATGGACATGAACGACTCCCCGCCCGCCTTGGCCAACAACAGACTGGAGAACGGCATGGCCCAGCTGATCACGACCGAGGCCTGGAACATCAACTCCACCGACCTGGTAAAGAAGGCCCTGGTGACCGTGCCGGCCCCGAGCATTCTGAACCCCCCCGCTGAGTCCCAGAGTGGCATGGCCCTGAAGGTGGCGGCCACCGTGCTGCAGCCCCTCTGCCTCGGGGAGAGCCCGGTGGTGATGCCCATTCACATGCAGATGGAGGGCAGCTCAGCGCCCCAGCTCCACCCCAGTGGCAACGCCGCCTACGTCATGGCCACGCAGGGCCCCGTGCAGCTGCCGGTGGTGCTGGAGCAGCACGTTTTCCAGCACCTCAACTCCCCTCTGGTCCTGCCGCAGGAGGCCCCGTGCTCCTCCGGGGCCATGCACAGCAACCTCTTCCAGGGAGCCAAGAGCCCCGAGGCCCAGCCCCAGCTCCTGGACCTGAGGACCCCCAGCCAGCCGCAGGAGCCCACCTTGCCATTTGAAACTGTGCTCCAGAATTTGTTCCCCTCCCAGGGCACTCTGGGCCCCCCACCATGTCAGCCTCCTCCTGGATACCCCTCCGCGCCCCCCCAACCCTTTAACACCCCCTTGTCACCCCTGGTCCCGCCGGCCACCCTCTTGGTGCCCTACCCCGTCATCGTCCCCTTGCCTGTGCCAGTCCCCATTCCCATCCCCATCCTGGTGCCTCAGAGTTCTGAATCCAAGTTCAGCCCCTGTTTCCCCAAGCCGCCATCTTCCTTCAACCTGCACCCCTGCAAGAGCACCCCTGCCCCCCTGGACAAAGAGGAACTGAAGCCCTTCGACATCCTCCAGCCAAGGGAGTATTTCCAGCTCAGCCGCCACACGGTCATCAAGATGGGTGGTGAGAACGAGGCCCTGGATCTCTCCATGAAGTCCGTGCCCTGGCTCAAGGCCAGTGAGGCCAGTCCCCCTGTCTTCCAGGAAGATGCAGTCCTGGACCTGTCGCTGGCAACGCACCGGAAATCGGAGCCTCCCCCTGAGGCGCTGTATGACAACAGCACGGAAATGTCCTTTGCCCCTGCCACACCCCATGAGGCCTCGGCCAGGCCTGAGAGCCACGGTGGTGGCGAGGCCCCCGAGATGCCCGGCCACCCCGGCAGCGAGGTCAAGGCCGAAAGTAACATGAAGATTGTGAGTGACTCCCAGGCAGCCAAGGTGATTGTCTCCGTGAAAGACGCCATGCCTACCATCTTCTGTGGCAAGGTCAAAGGCCTCTCAGGGGTGTCCACCAAAAACTTCTCCTTCAAAAGAGAAGACTCCGTGCTCCAGGGCTACAACATCAACAGCCAAGGAGAAGAATCCATGGAAAATGCGGCGCCTCTTAGGAAACCCGTCAAAAACCGGAGCATAAAGTTAAAGAAAGTGAAATCCCAGGAAATACACATGCTTCCCATCAAAAAACAACGGCTGGCCACCTTTTTTCCAAGGAAGTAAATAACGGCTTTTTAAAATTTTTATGATTATAATATGGGGAAAGGTGCATTGGTTTTATAAAAAGGCATTTAAAACAAAATTATCTTTGTTAATTATTTGGGGGAGTAGTTGGGAAGAGGGAAGGTGAATTGGCTCTAGAGGCCCTGTAAGCTAGTGTCGTTTTCTTTTTTAATTTTTGACTTTTCACAAATAAGTAAATAAGAGCAACCTATTTTTCAAGCAGATTGCACATTTTTTGCAGCTTTAATGGAATATTGGGTGAATCAGAGGGGTAAAAAAGCTATTTTCATTGCCACAAAGTGCTTTGATGATGTAATACCTAATAAAGGGTAGGATGAATATTTCACAATAAATGTTTGTTTGCACTAATTGGTGGCAGTATTCTGTCATTTATAAAACGGGCATGCCTTAATTGGGATGGTTTCGGCAAAAGTCTCTCACTTGTAAAACGCTACAAGTTATCTGTGTTCGAGACCTAAACTCTTCAGGTGTATTGGGCAGGGAAGAATGATAAAACTCTGTGCCACCGGAAAAGGAGGATTAGGGATTTGTAGATCCTTGAGCAAGTCACTTCGCCTTGGGCCTCAATTTCTTCATTTGTGAAACGATGCGGGGTAGGGAGGTGAATTCCAGGTACTCAAGGCCCCTTCCAGCTCAGATGGTCCTTGGGTGTCGAATTCTGTGCCCGAACCTTCCATAGAGTAAAACAGACAAATGTCACTAAAAGGGAAATTAACCTCCTCCCTCCCCCATGCATTTAGTTGGAAAGGACCCTCTTTTCAAGGGCCGTAAGAACACGGTTCTGAATAATTGAAAGTACTGCAGGTCAAAAATATTACTGAGGGCCCCTCAGAATGAGAGAAAAGTCAGTTGCTGGTGGATTACAAGATGTCTCATAAATTCAGCCCAGTAGTTCTCAACTGGGGGTGATTGTGTCCCCCCCCAGGGGACATTTGTCAATGTCCAGATGAATTTCTGTTTGTCATGATTGGGGAGGGAGCTGTTACTGGCATGGAGTGGGGAGAGGCCGGGGATCCACCCTACAAGGCACAGACCAGCCCCCGCCGCAGTCACCCAGCTGCCCATGTCAATGGTGGAGAAATCCCGGTTTAGCCATTTCTGGATGGATGGACGCAACTTACCCGGAAGGAAAGCACAGTGTGTTGCTCTGAGCAGACAGCTTCAAGCCACCTGCACAAATGAGAGGCTGCGAATATACCTTTAAAATAAACCTGCTAGGTGGCGCATGGCACTTGTGCCTGAAACTGCTGGTGAGAGACTGATGACTGCGTTTTCTTTCACTTCTTGCAATTAGCATGCATCCAGCTGTTACCAGGACTGCAAACAGTAGGACCAGCCGTTGTGAGACTGTTCTTTTGTCACCAGGCGCTCCGTGTACAGGCTTACAGTTTGAGCTAGTGCTGCACCGTGCACACCACAATGGGTTTGCTTTTTTGTGCTCTTGTCCTGTGTTATTAAAATGTCTCTTTCAAAGAGTGACCTGATGGTAAATAACCAAATAGCTGTTTCTTGTCAGGATAACCAGCCGTCTTCTGCGGTACACAGCCAGACTCCATCCTTTCAGCCATCTTCTTCCATTTTTATTCCTGATGTGGGTTTCTGGCCATGTTTCCTGAGCATTGGCACGTGTATTCTAGATTCAAATACAACACAAATGTGCCCAAGACTCCTGTCTGCCATCCACCCGAAGCCTTTTGTCACCGTTTGCTGGTTCTGCCGCCGCTGCAGTGCTAGGCCTCCTTTATTTCCAAGCCCGTGGCACTTCTGTCTTCACAATGTGCTGGAAAGAGCTGCTGCTTATCCAGCTTCCAAGGAACAAAATCTGTCATTTGCCCTTTAGGAGCAGGTGCTTAAAGCTAAGTGACAGCATGGAAAGGAAGGCGTTTGTCACCCATTGCTACCTTATCAATCTTGAGTCACAAATTTCTGTTTGTTGCATCTGGAAATGCCCTTTTCTCTTTGGGTGTCGGCTCTGGTTGAGTGAGAGAGGCTGGCTGCACAGCCAGCCCTTGGGTGCCATCTCCCCGCCTTGGAGTAGATTCCTGAAACAGGCCTCCCCACCCACTGCAGCCATGCCCTCCTGAGGTTTTTCATCACTGGGGAGACCTGCTCACTGAGAAGAGTGAAGGCTGGGTGTTGTGTTGGTACCATGGTTATGCCACTGGGACCGTGACACCCTTTGCCTGCCCCCTTTCCCAGCCTTTGCTGGAACCCAGAATCTTCTTGGCCACCTGCTGTGGCCAGGGTGAGTCCAGGGTCCCCTGGTGGCTCAGTTCCACCCCCACCCCCTTCAGACGTGCGGTGCCTTTCACACACCCTTTTATATGAGGGCCATCAGTCCCAAGCCGTGGTTCCTGGTCTGATGCATGCGACCCACACGAGGCTCACAGCGTCGATGACGTTGGCCACCCCAAACTGTCAGGCCCCAGCGCTTTTCTGCTCCATTCAACTGGCTTGTGGTGGCTCCCCTCCCCACTTCCCAGCTATCTCCAGGCGGAATTCCATCTGGCTTTCTCATGACTTAATTTCCCATCTCTTCTCAAACAGGTTTTAGGTCAACTGGCCTAAAGAACAGTCTTTGTGAGTCTTTTAGGAAATATGAGTGGTCCCCAGGAATGTTGATATTTGCTCAGACTTGTCAAGATGGCTTCAGTTCAGAAATGATAGAAAGAGGGAACAAGTCACAGAGATCCATATTTAGAGGTAGTGAGCCTCCTGGTAAAGTAAAACCTAGGTGATTTAGAGGGGGAAAGAAAGCGTTAAAGAGGATGCAGTTACTGTCCTAACCAAGGAAACCCTGGACAGTGAGTAGAAAATTATAAATGAGGTCAAAGATTTGTTTAGACTCAAAGGCAAAATCTCACCCTTTAAGCATGAAAAAATATATTCTCAATGGTGAAATCTCCAAACAAAAAGAAAGAAGGAAGGAAGTTAGGAAGTTGGAAGGAAGGAAGGAAAAGAAAGAAAGGAAGGGAAGAAAGAGAATAATTAGGAGAGTATGTCGAGATAGCCATATCTTCCTAAATAGCATAAATTTACAAGTAAGGGAACTAGGGCTCAGAAGAGTTTTCTGCTTTCAGTTTTTAAGCATTGACAGCTCAAAAATAGACACTATGCGATGATTCTGAAATTTTAGGTTTGAAGCCCAGTGAATCCACACGAATTTGGATTCTTCAGGACAAAACCAGAATGAATTAGTGAAGAGTCTGAATTATGGATTTTTCTTTAATTATTTTCAAGACCCTCCCTGTTAACTGGTATGCCAAGAGCACTTGGCACAAGGGAGATTTCACAGTGGAGTATAGGAAAACCAAGGCTCTAAAAGCCACACTCAGATGCTACTAAGTTGAAAACTAAAAGCAAGGGAAAAAGCATTAGAGGTCACTATGGAAGACTTTACTCTTCATTAAATTTAAAAAGTCCATTTTCCAGTGCAGCTTACCACCACCAGGTCAAATAACTGCCCTCCGACATTACTGAGACAAAATGGGGCAGAGTTGAAGTCCTTAGGGTACCCGTTTTAATAAATTGGTCATTTATTTTAATTATCATATCAATTGATTTTTACAATAAGTGTTATATTTTAAAGTGCTTGGAAGAATTTGTTCCAAAATATTGTAAATTATCTACCCGCAACTGTGTTTAGAACAGGGGATTTCTAAGCCAAGTTCGATTTTCACTATTCCCTGCCATGATGATCACAATGTCAAGTTAAAGGAGATGAGGTTTACTCTAGGAACCCAATTTCTAGGTTATTTTCCATCCTGCTGTATTCCATAGATACACTCGTATAAAATCGTAGACTCACTTTCCTGATAAAGATGATAAAGGTCACCCAGAAACTGTTCTCCCCCTGCTAAATTTTTCTCTTTTTTTTGATTTTAAGGTTTGGCATCCTAGTCAATTAGTAAGAATCAATCTTCCGTACACCAAGGGCACTGAACTCTTGGTCCTGAATGCTGTTGGGAATTTGGTTTCGTTTCTCTTCCAATAAGTGATTTGAAGATTTTTCTTCAATGCAGAAATTTTCATTGTGACACATTTCATGCCAGATTGCGAAGCACCACAATGAGCAGACTGACTTCTCGGAGAGCAAGGAATGAGTCTTATTTCTTATCTCGGGGTTTATTGACCTTGGCACTATTGCTCTTTGGGACTAGATCGTTCTTTGTTGCAGGGGGGTGGCGGTGTCCTGTGCATTGTGGGGTGTTTAGCAGTCTCCCTGGTCTCTATACTGATTGCTGGTTTTTGATACTTGCTAATAAATGAAATGTATCCATATCCAGGAGTAAGTCAAATGAAAAACGGATCATTCAGATAACACTTATATACAGAAGACAGTATGATTTTAGAGCAGGGTTTCTCCACCTCAGAACTTTTGATATTTGGGGCCAGAAAATTCTGTGTTGTCAGGGGTATGCTGTGCACTGAGGGATGTTTAGCAGCATCCCTGGCCTCTGCTCACTGGATGCCAGGAGCAACTCCCCTGTTGTGACAACCCAAAAAAGGTCTCCAGACCTCACCAAGTGTTCCTTGGTGGGCAAGACCACACCCAGTTTTGAGAACCGCTACTTTATTTCTTGGCCCTGTCTTGCCTAGACTATAGCAGGGGCTCAAAAAAAAAATTCTTTGAAGGATGAATTGAATCAAGAAACAATCAGTCAGGAAGAGGGATCTGAGCTGTGGTCTCTGATGGCCCCTCATATTTTCTGGTTTACCACCACGAGGCCGAGCTGACCAGGAAACTCTTATCCAGAACCACCATTCATCCATCCAAAGGGCCATCACTTACCCAGCATGTCATGGGGCCCTCTAGAAGCTTCTAGGAAGTGGGACTCAGAGGCCTGCTCCACTTCACAGAAAGGGTGGGCACTCAGCCAGTCCTCAAGGGATGCCTCAAAATTGTAACCAGTATCAGGAAACTGGAGGGACCCATTATTCAAACTCACCCTGGGATGACGGTTCTCGGTCTTACTTTTAAGGGCAGCATAACCCAGGTATTTACAAACATTGCCAGGAAGTTGGTTTTATTTTTCCTCATGTTTTCCCTAAAATCCTTCTTGCTGTAGTTGAGGCCAGTTTTTTGTTTGTTCTTAATGGAAACAAAAGTCAAATCTCCTTTTAGTGGTTCCCTAGTTTAGCACCAGATCTTTTTGCTGCCTCTTTCCCTTGGACTCAGAGCCCCTCCTCTGCTCACTTTCTCTAAACTTTATGGTCCTTCCTTCATCTCCGCTGCTCTTTCCCCAGTTTCTCCATCTATTTTGTAGAATCAAAAGCCCAGGTAGATAATGAAAATGTTCTAAAATTGATTGTGGTGATGGTTGCACAACTCTGAACATACTAAAAACCATTGACTTGTACGCTTTAAATGGGTGAATTGTATGGGACATGAATTACATCTCAATGAAGCTGTTATATATTTTTTTAAATAATAAAAATGTACCCCAGATAGAAATTGAGAACTGACTCTGGCTTCTAGCAGAGCCTCCTAGAACTGACCAGTATGTCCTATCTTTGATCAGTTATAGCCCATTAATTCATCCCCACTTCCCATTGGGCCCCACCATCATGGACTGGTTATATCCCTGCTAATACATCCTCACTTCCTGTTTGGGCCTCACATATGTGACTTTCCCAGGTTTTTCTTTACGCTCAGAATTTTGCTTGGAACATCATCCTCATGTCTCATTTCTTGGAATCTGGAATCCTCTACCTTCTGGGGTTGCCTGAACAGGGCTTCACAGACCTCCAGCTTAGCTGTCACCATTTCTCTACCAGAGTTCAAGGATCTTTGGGCACAGGCTCCTTAATTCAAACAAAATTTTGGGAAGAAAACCAATATAGAAAAATGATCACAAAACCCCAGCTGCTCTGGTTTGGAGCCCTGCCTGGCTGTCCCCTCACCCTGCAGGGCCCGCGAGCAGGGTTGGAACAGCTACTGCACAATGGTGGCCAGAGCCCAGAGAAATGCCACCATCTCCACAAAAAGAAGACTCGGTTCCCGGGTGCAGGATGGCGGCACGTGCCAGCTCCACAGGTGGCCCTGATGGTCGTGGAGATCATTGAAATGTCTTTAAACGAGGCTCAGGAATTCAGTCTTGAGGGGGGCAAGGCCGGCGCATCGATTTCACAGGTTGTGGTTACTAAGGGATTTTTTTCTTAAATGCGGCTTTATGATCTCAAGTACGCTTGCTAATGGAAGCCGGCTAACAAGGTCTTGCGTCGCATAAATCCTTGAGAGCATCGTGTTAACACACAGATCACATTATTTATGAAGAGGGTATCAACTGTTTGTGAGGGAATGAGTGCTCCTAAGGTACTTGAGAACGGAGGAGAACAGTCTGTTTTCCTTGTGCGGTTGGGGAATGCGACTCCAGCAGGCAGTGGGAGATCCAGAGACTGGATGGCTGACATTTTAAGCTCTGGAACCTTTTCTTGCAATGGTTTTTAATGGGAATCTTTTTCAAAACTAATTAAGTATCTTTCCCTGACTCGGTCACTGTCATGAGTGTTGGCGACTGTCCTGGGCTGGGGTGATGTGGTGCCCTCCAGGCTGGCCAAGGTCATTGGACATTTCTGTGCTGGGTCTCTCTTCTTTTCCTTTTTTTCTTAATTTTTATTTTTTAAACATCTTTTCCCATCGTGTCCCTTCTTAGTTTCCATGACAGCAGGATGTGCCTTAAGAGCCATCACTGGCCAACTGGCTCTCATCCATAAACTGACCAGTAGCATGAAATGGTCCCCACTTCCCTGGCCAGTGCCCTGCAAGGGCCAGCCCCAGGGCCACCTCTGGGAAGGTCTTCCCCAGTCCCTCACCTCCCCATGCTTCTTTGAGCTCCACGGCAGGGGAGTGGCACCACTAGGGGAAGGCCTCTCACGTTGTACTGAGCCAGCTGTTCACGTGTCATCATCTCCCCCACTTAGGCTGAAGGCTGCCTGAAAGCAGGCCCATGTGGTTGGACTGCTCGCCGTGACCTCAGCATTTGACCCACAGTGTATAGTACCTGGCCAAGCCCCAGTCATTGCTCATGGGATTGAACTGCATTGTGCCTTCCCTACTTTCTAGTTACCACTTCTCGGCTGTACTGGCCCCTGCCCGAGCTCAAGGCCTCTCAGCCCCTTCTGCTTTGGGCCTGTTCTGGATCCTGGTCAAAAGTCCCTTGTGCAAGCTCCAGAGGATCAGGATACTGGGTTCTAGCCATTTCACTTACAGCCCACTGTCCTATTCATTTACCCTTTGGATCCTTCCCTTGTTACCACCATGAAGTGTCAATGTCCAGCAGAACCCATCTGAGTGATCACAAATTTCCAAATTAATGATGTTTCCATTAATGAATAAATGAATTCTTTATTCTCTCTCTTTCTCCCTCCCTCCCTCTCTCCCTCCTTGCCTCCTCCTTCCTTCCTTCCCTCCTCTTTAATTTATTTTACAAGTGACGATAATTACCCAGGGATCCATGGTCATTTCTGAGCCCCTATCTTCCTGACCTCCAGGCAGCAGGGGGCGCTGTGAACCCTCTCTTCCTCCTTAGCTTCCATGGCACATCTCTCTCCACATTCTCCTGTATCTCTGAGGTCTCTTCGTTTTTCCCTCCTCAAATGCTGCCTCCTACTCCTCCTCCTCCTCCTTCTCTCACCATTTTAGACTCTATCTTAGGCCACAGCTCTTCTCATCCCACACACTCTCCTGGGTAACCTGGTCCATTCTCACATGGTGTTTCCACCATCTTTATTGTGTTTACTCCTGATCTCTATCTCCAGCCCTCCTGACTCCTCCCCCCCCCACTCCCCTCAAATCCAAGGGCCACACTGCCACCTTCACATCTTCACAGAGTGGTCCTACAGGTACCTCAAACTACTCATAGTCCCTAAACCTAAACTAGCATCTCCCTTTCCCCATCCAACCACCCTGTCCTTCTCTGCTGCCACCCTCTTCCTGGTTGTCTGAGCCAAAGCCGCAGGGGTTGTTCTCCATGACTTCTCCCTTGCCTTCACCTCCCAGATGGCCTAGTCTTGCTGCATTTGCCGCCTCAGTCTTCCTCAAATCCACCACTTCTTTCCTCCACACTTACTGTTCTCAACCAAGCCCACCATCCCTTGCTCATACTCTCAAAATGCCTCAGAACTGAGTAGGCTCCAGGCCTCCATTTTTAGCACTCCCCTCCTCGCCACGCCCCCCCCCCCCCCCCCCCCCCCGAATCTGTTTTCTCTCCTGCCACTGGAACAGCTTTGGTAAAAGCAAATCTTACCACGTCGTTCTGCTGCATCTAAGCCTTTGGTGTTAGATAACTCCCTATACATTGCAGAGGCCTCACATGTCATGTGGGGCTGAGATCTGGCCCCAGACCACCTCTGTGGCTGGAGCTCTCTGCGTCACCCCTGGGTGTAAGCTCCAAGAATAGAGAAGGGTTAGGAGTTCCTGGCACATACCTCTGTAGTTCTACCCATGAGTGTTCCACTCCTGCCACTCCCTCCCCACCTTCTTACTCTGGCTTATCCTTCAAGATTTGGCTCAATAGGTCTCCTCCTCCAGAAAGCTTTCCATGACTGCTCCAGCATAAGCTAAGAGTCTTCTCTTGCCCTCTCATAGCAACATGTGCGTATGTAGATCAGTTGCTCCATCTCATTCAACTGAAATGATGTCCTGTATACCTCATTAATGCCTCTGGGGCCCAGCGTGGTGCTGGATTTAGTAGGCCCTCAATCTCCATGTGTGGACTCCTCTGAGCCCACAGCCAGGCCAATACAACACATGGAAACCCAGACTTAGAACACAGAGATATCTGGACTTTGCAAAAAAGATGAACTGCCAGATTCTATTAAATCATTCACAAGACTATGCTTTCGAAACAAGACTGATTCCTCAAAAGTGGTTTCTATATTCTTACAGAACTATACATAGAATACAAAGAGCAGTACTCAATACCTCACCAGTGATATACCAAGAAAATGCATGCTCAGAGTATATGGATTTATTTATAAGTTGCATCCATGACTACTGAACAAATAGGAGATTATATTTATAGG
This sequence comes from Choloepus didactylus, assembly GCF_015220235.1. Classification (NCBI taxonomy): domain Eukaryota; kingdom Metazoa; phylum Chordata; class Mammalia; order Pilosa; family Megalonychidae; genus Choloepus; species Choloepus didactylus. The sequence goes on from NC_051335.1 coordinate 10,985,468, forward strand.
TTATATATTTATAATCTATGATAGATTATAAATTCATACAAAAATAGAAATTTTGAAAGAATGAAAACATATAAATAGGTTCAACATTTCTTTTCTGCACTCCAGTACATCTTATGTATTCCGCTGGGTTATAATGAAATGAGAATATTCTAAACCCTTCAAGTGACGGAATGAATCTTTAAAAACTCCCATAGGTCTAGGCATCCGCTGTCTAGAAATACGGAAAATGACCAAGTACATGATTTTTCTGCATCAGAGCTAGAAACAGTTTGTATCACTTACATGAAAGTGAGGGGGTGGCTAGGAACCCTGGGTAGAAGTTAGGAATACCAGTTTTGGAGGCTTGGAGTCTGGACTCAAGTTCCAGCTCCACTCCTTTATAAGGTGTGTGACTCTGGACAAGTCACTTAACCTTTCTGCATCTACTTCCTCATCTGTAAAATGGGGATAATAACAAATCTACCTCCTGGATTTGGCATGACAAGTACATGACTTAGTACATTTGGGGCACTGAGAAGAGAGCCTGGGACACGAGTGCTCAATAAATTAGTTCATATTACATTAATTCATGGGGAGTAATGGGGAGAAAGGTCAATAAAAGTCACCGGAATTCCTGATTTTAAAAAGCCGTCATGGCAGCTGGCATATTTATAGATTCCACCTTGTTCCATGAAGGTGGGTTTCCTAGCCAAGCGCTTTCATGCCTTCCCCCGACTAATAGTTGAACCAATGTAATTTTCCTTCCTTTTGGCCTAAGAGAGGGGTTGGCCATTCGGCCATCAGCAGGAGAACAGACTAATTAGAAAAGGAGAAAAAGAGACATGGTCTGGGAAAAAGACCCCCAGAGGAAAGCTTTGCCTCAGAATCAGAGTGATGCATGTTTTAAAACCTCTCTCTCTTTTCAATCCCTCTTTGGAAAGCCGTGGTTAAATGGCTTTTCTCATGAGGATCAATGAGTTACGACATATGTCCAGGTGCACACAAACGCCATTGCCTTCCCGGCAGCAGCCCAGCCCAGCCCAGCCCAGGGTAGGGATGGAGCCTTCAGGGGTCCCCCCAGGGATGGGAACCCTGTCCACAGGGCTCATGGGGGCCGTGCAGCCTCAGAAGCCTGCAACCCGGTGAGCAGGCAGATGGGAGATTCCTCGGAAGTAAACATACAGAGCTGTGACCCCTTTTAGCAAATCTTTCTTATAAAGAGCAGATGTCTTAGTGCAGATAAACCTTTATTTGGATTATGAATACAAATTTGTTTTACAACAGATTCACCTTGTATCCTTTTTAAACAAGGGAGCTTTCTTGAATGTACTTTAAACAATTTAGCAGTGGGCAACTTCTTAGGAATACATCTGCTCTATAAATTGGAGGCAACTGTCCTTGCTATCACTACAAAAAGGGTTTGTGAAGTGAGGATAGAAAAGGAATCCCTTGTTCATCCACTGTAAGAGTTGCTGACCTCTCGGCCACTGCAAAAAGGTTCTTCATAGGAAAGGAACTTTTAAACAGTCAGAAAAGTCACTATTCTGCCCACCTGCTGGGGAGAAACCACCCTCTACCTACTCCATCTGTGCTGGGGAGACTGCGCCCTCTGCTGGCAGCCCCCGGTGACAACCACCGGGAACTTCCCGACCTGGCAGCCCTGACACTGACCCTGTTTGGAATGGGGTCTTTTTGTATTTGTTCTTTTTCTCACGAATCTGAAAAGCTGACAGCTGGTTGTGTGAAAATTTAGCTTGACTTTTTAATACATTCAAAATTCTGAGCAAGAGTCCTGCTGAGTAGCCAAGCCACCCGCTCCTCCCTAAACATGTGGAGGCCTAGGGAACAATGGCGGGTGTTAAGGACAGACTGTGGCCACAGCCACCAGGCCCCTCGCTCCCCCTCCCCAGCATTGCCCTATTCACAGCACCCAAGAACGCTGGTCTCCAGTAGGCCCGGCTGAATGAGGACACGGGCAATGAGTGGTCTGCTCTGTAGCTCTTACTCGCAATAGGGGCTTCGGGTTATCAGCAAGTCCTTTCCTGAGCCTGAGGTCTCCTATCTACCAAGGGTGATGATCAAAGAAGAGGACAAGAAGGTCTGAGCAGCAGTGGGGTGGGGTGGGGTGGGGTGGGGTCTCTGGCCAGCCCTCCTCCAGGCCCAGGACAGAGGGGATTTCAGGGAGAAATTAAGTTCAAGGAGAGGCTAGCCACCTTCACATCTGCCCAAGGTGGTCAGCACAGGCTCAAGTCAAGATTTCAACCCAACAAAAGCACTATACGACTCTGCCAAAAGGATGACACTCTGCAATCTCCTGGATTCCTGGTCATGTGTTAAAGAAGCTATTTGGTTAAAAATAAAAGCTTTGATTTTAGCTTCTGATCTCCTTCGTCCCTACCACCCCACCCACCCACCACTCACACTTCCTTTGTTGGTCCCTGGTGGCCTCTGCAAGGTCACTTCAGTTTTGAGTTTTGGTAACTTCGAAGGATAGCCCCCTTCCAGGTCCCCCAAAATAAAACTAATAAAAATAACCATATTCACTGATCTACATGGTTGAGGCTTTCTCAGTCCTCTGTAAGGTGTGAATAGAGGAATCTTTAGAAAACTTTGTGATCTTTATACATTCGTAACACCATCAAAATAAAAACAGTGCTAGCTATGCAAAGGCAGCTCCGAGACACCCTCCTGGCCCCACCCTACCCGTTCCTACCTCAATCCCCTCCCATGTGGCTTAACTTCCCCCACCTCCCACAGGTTTGGGGCTGGCCCCTACTGTATAGATCTGAAATATTGACATCATCATGGTGGCATGTATGATGTTTTTAATGTGGATGAGTTTTCAACATACCCAAGAGCTGTGCCTTGCTTATTCAAATCCCACTTGCTCCATTTTCCTCATTTCTCATAGAAAGCTCTGATGAAGTCAGGGCTGATATCAGAAACCAGATTTTTATACCTAGTTCTGTGTGTGTGTTGATCTCTCTTGATCTCTCACACCACCACCACCACCACCACCACCACCCATGCCTACATATTTACTTACCATGAGCTCCCAGCCAAAATGGAAAGGAAAGGCAGCAGTTAAAAGTGACCCCATTGCCTAATCCCCAGCCATCACTCATGCAGCTCAAAGACCAGCACAATATCCCCTTTATCTCAAATGTTCAGTCAGTAGAAACCATACGCCATTGTAAAATGAATGAAACATCCCATCTGTGTCACCACACCCCACAGATACACCCCTGCCTCCTCCAGCCCAGTGGGAACCAGGTCTGTGCTGAACAATGGGGCTGGCCCCGTGGCCCCCAGCTCTCCACACCTGTCACAGGTCCATAGTCACGTTTCCTCTAGCACCTCCCAAGCAACGAAGCAGAGATTCCTAAAAGACTTCACAACTACACAAAAATGTCTGCTCTGATTCCAAATATCTCAGCATGAATGAGGCACTGGCATTATTTATGCCTTAAAAATATTTCTTTTGTCCAAGAACCTACAGGAGGTACATGGGCATGTTGGCATAATCATGTAATTAGAGTGACTGCAGCCTCCTCTTCCTCCAGCCAATTAAACCTATTTCTTGCTTAACCACTTTAATTCATTCCTCAAAGCCCTGCCACCAGGTAAAGAGCTGTTAAACAAATTAGCTTTATTGGGAAAAAAATGAGCATTTTATCCCAATGTGTTACCCAAAACCATTTCACAGATAGAAAAATGTCAAGTTTACATAAGTTAAAAAAAAAAGAATTTGAAAGTGAATACAGTTTGTACATAAAATATAATGTTAAATGTCTTGTAATGTCTTGTACTGGAGGTTCATTGTGCTTACCAGAGAAGGGAGAGAAGACTTGACAGTGGGTGGTGACTGGTAGAGGAGGGAGAGGTTGTTATTCTTTGGAAACTGAGAGTCATGTGGTTGATGTTCAAGCAGAAAACATTTAGGGGCTCACAATGCACTTAAAAATGAAGTTATAGCACAGAGAAACACCTGTAGAGGGAAATAAAGGTTAAAGATGCGAGTGCTTTGAAAATGCAGATAAAGGGCACAGGCTGAAGGGTTGCAGAAGTTACTCGCCCCTTCTCCTCAGGAGGCCACCACCTTCAGGCTCCCCAAGAGGTTCTCCCAAGTTTTATGTTAGCTGCTGGGCTCTGAGATCCACCAACGAATTCCCTTCTCTCCTCTGGCTTTGCTGATCCGTGAGAGGAAGCCAGCAGCCCATGCTTGTCTGCCATCTTGTCTGAGGGAGCGTTTATGGCATGACATTATGTCTGAAATCTTCATCACTTAGTTTTTGAAACTCGAAAGCCCACATTCTTCCAATTCGAGAACACTGAATTTGGCTTTGTTTACCAGTGTTCCCAGGAAACACCAGGAGAAAAACATTCTCAGTAATGTATCAAAATATTAAGCCACCATACCCATAAGTATAGGTACGTGTATATTGATAGCTATGAGGTGCATAGTTTTAAGGGGAAAGAAGACTTTAGACCACCAGTGAAGGCTCTCCCTTGGTTTTAGATTGTGCTGTTCTTCCTCAAAAATCTTCATTTAGCTTATCAAGTATGAAGGACAGGGATTCTTTTCTGCATTTTACTGACAGGAAAACTTGGGCAGAAAAAAAATAATGCTCTTAAAGGGTTTCCCCCATATGCCAAAAACTGCAACTCCAGGTTGGGCCTGGGTCGAGCCTTTTTCTCCTCCAGTGCAGGGCACTGTTGATTACTCACATTGTTTCCAGTGAGAGAAACTTCTACTTCTTTCTTATCTTCAAAAATCCCAGCCTCACGTTTTACAACTGAATATAATTTTGAACATGCCAAATCTGGATCTAGTCAGAACTGCAAATACATAATTCAAAATAACTGATAGAGTTAAAGCAGATGGTGATAGCAAACAATGAGGCACTTTCATTTGCTTCTTCATTCCTCTGGTTAGGCAACAAACATTTACCGGATGCTTATATTTAATGAGTGCAAATATTTAGTGGGTGCTCAGACCTCTGTTAGATGCTGGGGATATAAAAGGAAAGAAGACATAAACATGTCTCTCAAAGGGTGCAGTCTAGTGGGGTAGACAGACATGTAGACAAATAATGTAGTGCAACACCAGGCAAACTGTAATAGAGATAAGAATTAAGTGCTAGGCAGAATCCCAGAGGGACTAATTCTGTCTGGGGAGATGTAGACTGAAACAGGGTTTTCAAAAGCAACCCTGGTCCTTATAGCTTAGAAACCAAAAGACTAAAACTCCAACCAAGCATTAACATGTGCTTAAGGGCAAACGAGAGGGGCTAAAATGAAGAGACCTGCTGACCAGCTGCAAGAGAAGATGTGCTTTGGACTAGAATCATTATTTGGCATTTCCAACAGGTCTTTAAAAAAAAAATCCTGAAAATAGAGTAAGAGACAGGATATGGAAATTACGCCTTTTTTTCCTAAGCTGAGCTGTGATTTTTACTCTTTGGCAGGACTCAGTTTACAAAAGGGAAGAGGACTCTTAATATATTTCCTCTAAAGAAAAGTCTTAGAGTGGGTAAGATGAACCCTAGTCTCTAGGGCACGGGACACTAATAAGCTAAAGAGCCTTTCTCCAAGGATTCAGCAGCCACCCACCCCTGCCCCCGCCTTGCTTGTTGTTTTTTGTTGTTGTTGTTTTTCAACTACTCACAATTCCCTCTTCACTTGTGTGATGAAAACACTCAGTGCTGGCTTTGACCCAGAGGAGGTGCTTTTGAAGATGGTGGTCCTGAAATAAATCAGCTCTTTTGGAGAGAACCTGGAGGGAGTAAAAACTACAACTACACTGGGATTTCATCCTTGTGAACAACAGAGGCAGCAAACTTCAAACTTTATCAAGATTGCAGCGCTCATTAAGGAAGTGAAATCAAGCCAGATTTGAAGGAAAGCACTGTGGTAATTACAGAGTTATGAAGATTTAAAAGCTATGTGCCTGAGCATGCAGAGCACAACGTGTTTCCTTTGGGTTCACAGGCACACAATTACAGGGCTTAAGGGGAGCAAAGCCCCAAATTAGAATTCCCCATCAGTTTGATTAATCACTGATGGAAGTGTAGGCACCGGAAATGGCTCAGCCTGATTTTTGTCTCTTCTTAATTTGCCTCCTTTTTCTCCCTCTATATTTCGTTTACAAGATCGGGGGGCCAAAGAGGAATACAAAGCTAGTATTAAAATATAAGAAATTGGGTGCAGGAAAGTTAAAACTTCCTGAAGCTTAATGATTTCCTTACATCAGTGATGGCTTTGCCAAGAGTTGCAAAATAGTGTGTTCTTCTTCCCAGGCTGTTAAATGTTCATGGTACAACAATGAAATGTTAGTGAATTTAATAAGAAAACCTGAGAGTAAGATATTACATGTGGGTGTAAGATAACTTTGCCATAGGAAGCTCGCCAGGATAATAACATATGGTATTGCATTAGATGGGCTACAACAAACACACACCAAAACCCAATATCTAGCCAATGAGCGATAATGGGAGAGGGTTGCATTCTTGGGAAGAACTGTTACACCCTTCTGATCAACTTGATGAACAAATCTGCTTGCAGAAATGGTGCCCTGCCCTCAAAGATGATTCTGCTGGCATCAGGTAAGTTTTTCAGGGTCAGGATATGTGACTTGGTGGCTGGGCATCCTTGCCAAAAGTACAGCCAATTTTATGGATGTGGAACACAAAAGGCACCAAAAGGTCAAGGCACTAATTCAAACCCAGCATGAGCACTCAGAGAAAGAAGTCTGTAAATGAAAATCCAGAACTCTTGGCACAAGGATGCTTACCTGGAAGGGCCAACCTTTAAACTGTGCACAGAGACAACCCTTGATGGGAAAGGAGATTTTGTCAGCAGGAGATTTTTAAATAAAAAATGTCACTGAAATTTACTTACATGGCCCTTTTCATATTTGCGCATGAACTACAGGACTCCTGGGATCAAACGTAAGAGACAACCAACCAGCCGTGCCTCTTGAATTATTTTTCTGGAGGTATTTTCTTTCTCCACCTCAATTGTAAAGATCCAGGAATGACAGCTCAGTGCACAAAGTAGTCATTTTTATTTCTCGTCCAGTCTCAATGGGCTCATAATGGGTTCAATAAGAGTCTGGAAATAATGAAATCTTCTCCATGGAGAAACCCAAGCCTTGCCATAAGGCACAATAGCACCGTGGAATCTCCTATAGTAATGGCAACACTGGGAGAAACATCGCAGGAGTCTGTGTTTCCTATTTAAGAGAAAAAGAAGAATCTAAAAGGCGACCATCCTACACACTCATAAGTCTACGGATGGGATATCAGGATTCTATTTTTTTTAAAAAAAGGGCAGCAAATAAGTGCCTCAGTCACAGCCTTGTTTTGATCCCTTTCGAAACACGTTTAAAATATTTCCTACTGACTTTAGGGAGAACCTCACCTCTGGCTGCTAGGAAAGTCATAATAAAGGGAGGGGAGAGCAGAAAAAGGGAAAAGATGTGATTTGATTTTTAAAAAAATTATTTTCCATTTCTATTTTATTTATGCCTTTACTTGCTGTTGGAGTGTGGGTAAATGTTTGTTTTGAACCACCCAGACACCTGGGTAGTTTTGCTACAGTAGCAGATGGCCACTTGCCTACCTACTATCCCCTTCTTCCTTCCTAACAATCCCAGTTGTGTTTCCAGTTGGTAGTGGACGCCAGGCGATCTGCTTACCTTCCCACACGCCCTCGCAGTGAGGGTTGGCCAGATGATGTAGTAGTTCTGGACAAGGACATGTGCCTGGAAATCCAGAGATTTCCGGGTACGTTTTTGCCTTCCTGGTATGGGTGCTGCCCCTTCCTGCTTCTTCCACCCTGGAAAATGGACTTGAGGCTGAGACAGAGGGGCCACCCTATGACCGTGACACCCGAAGGATGAAAGTCACGTACAAAGGATGGCAAAGCCAAAGGAGTGATGGCACCTGGGGTATAAATGATACAGCAGAGAAGATGCACCAGCCCTCTACTCCTGCCACCAGATGGTCATCCCCTGTCGATGCAGTCAGACACAATGCTGATTGCTATGAGTACCAGGGCCTTAAAAAGCAATTATCCCAAATTCAGGAGACCTGGGGTCTGGACCTGCCACGTTTATTCATTCAATACATGGCATTCAACAAGTATCTCCTATGTGCCCTGACTATTCTATGCACCAAAGGATCATTTGTGAATTAAACAGTACAAAGACCTGCCCTTATGGAGTTTAACTTCCAGATTGGGAGAGACAGTTAAACAAATAACTAAACAATAATTTGTTCAAGAACAAACAGTCTTTGTGTTCAAGACATGGTTCTAGTGGGTTCATATACTTCAGATAATAAAAAGAAATGGTTTCTGTAGCAGACGCTGTTGATTCCCTTTTCAGTTCTCTATTACCTGGCCAGTGCAGAGCTGCTGTGGATATAGCCTCCTCACAGCTGTGCCCTTCCCCAGAGGGTTTTCTGTAACTCACTGGGGCTGTCTGTGAGGTTTCACGCACCTGGAAGGGCAGCTCATGGCCAATGACACAATGGTACAGAGCAGGACAAACCCTGTGGTGGTATTCACACTTCAGAGGCCGCACCCCCCTCCCCTGCCCCAGCAAGGGATCAGGCCGAGGCCAGCTGTGCCAGTTTGAATGTATTATGTCCCCCAAAATGCCATTATCTTTGATGTAATCTTGTGTGGGCAGTGTTGATTAGATTGTAATTCTTTGAGTGTTTCCATGGAGATGCGCCCCACCCAACTGTGGGTGATGACTCCAGATGGATAATTTCCATGGAGGTGTTACCCCACCCACTCAGGGTGGGTCTAAATTAAATCACTGGAGCCATATAAATGAGCTGACAAACAGAAGGCACTCAGTGCAACTGTGAGTAACATTCTGAAGAGCAACTGAGAGTGACATTTTGAAGAGGAGCTACAGCCAAGAGGGACACTTTGAAGAATGCACTGGAACTGAGAGAGGAGCTTCAGCTTACAGAGACATTTTGGAGATGGCTGTTGAAAGCAGACTTTTGCTCTGGAGAAGCTAAAAGAGGACAAACACCCCAAGAGCAACTAAGAGTGACATTTTTGAGGAGCTGAAGCCTACAGAGGAACATCCTGGGAGAAAGCCATTCTGAAACCAGAACTTGGAGCAGACGCTGGCCATGTGCCTTCCCAGACAACAGAGGTTTTCCGGACACCACTGGCCATCTTCCAGTGAAGGTACCCAATTGTTGTTGTGTTACCTTGAACACTTTATGACCTTGAAACTGTAACTGTGTAACCAAATAACCCCCCTTTGATAAAAGCCAATCCATTTCTGGTGTTTTGCATTCTGGCAGCATTAGCAAACTAGAACACTAGCCTTCTCCAGAATCCACATCTTTGCTTAGTTCCTTCCTCTGCCAATCCTGTTTCCCTTCTACCCCATAGGTTCCTCCTGAGGGCATTCACTCACTAAATTGCGGTCGCAGTTGATTCGTCTGGGGGGGGGGGTGGCGGCCGGTAGCTAAATCCTAGGCTCCCAGGCTTGCTCTGAAGGTACCGGCAGCGGGGGCTCTTTCCCGGAGGCGAAGGCGAGGCGGGGGATTTGGCCAGGTCCCCGGCGGGGGGGCGTGCAAGGTGTGGAGGGTGGCGAGAAGGAACAGGCAGGACACGGTTCTTTGAGGGTGAAGAAGCTAAGAGAGTTTATTAGGGGTGAGCACAGGTTATATAGGCTGGCATAGAGGGCGGGGGTTGTTACAAGTCAATACTGAGGGGATAAAGGCTAGGATTGGTTCTGAGAGGGTGCGGAGGTTAGGATTGGTTCTAAGAGAGCACGGAGGTTGTTTGAAAAGGGGCGGGAGTTCCTCTGGCAACGGTGTCTGGCAACAATGTATGCGCACTGGTGGTGATGGGAGTTGCACTGGCAACGGGGAGTGTCCGGGCAAGATAAGGGGGTGGGGAAAAGGTGGTTCCTCCGGCAAGCCTCCCCTAACGGTGGTATTTTGGGTGAGGAAATGGGGCCTGCCTCCGGCCTCACTTTCCCAGGCCTGGGGGGCTGTGGAGGGCGCTGTCGCCCGTGCCCACCACCCTCCCCAGGGGCTGATCAGGTCCCCCAGCCCAGGCCCGCCAAGTCGAAGCACGTAATCAGTGTCCCGCATTTCCCCCTTCTTTTCAAATTAAAGGAAGAAGCTTACCGGAGAGGTCCGCTAAGGGATGAGGGAAGGGGAAGGTTGGGGAGGGGAAAAAGGGTTGACGGTGGCTCAGCGAGGCTGGAGCTCAGCGTTGGTGTGGCGCCCGGGCGCTCGACAGGGGCCTTGCTGCTAGCGGGATGGGCGAAGGTGGGAGGTTTAAAGTTGAAGGTTCAGAGAAGCTGGAGCTCGAGGTTGGTATGAGGTTCAGGCAATTGAGAAGGGCCTCGCGGTCGGCGGGTTGACCGGTGGCGGTGAGGTCGCGGAGGGTTGGTTGTCATCTTGGAGTAGGGAGCGTTAGAGGTGGCGAGTCGCTGGTACTGGACTTGCACGAACGAGGAAAAAATAGCATCCGTTTGTTTCCTTACAAGCTGGACAATTCTGCGGATAATGTAGGGTCCTAAGGTGAGAGCTAGAATGATCATTAGTAGGGGGCCGAGGAGAGGGAGGAGGTAAGGGAGGAGGGGGGTAAAGATGTGGGACCAATAACTGGTGGCTTCACGGTCTCTTCTACGTTGTTCCAGTCCCTCTCGGACCTTCTTTAGGCTGTCCTCGGCGAGACCTGTGGAATTGGCATATACACAGCACTCTTCTCCTAGGGCGGCGCAGAGGCCTCCTTCTTTGAGAAGGAGAAGGTCGAAACCTCGGCAGTTTTGGAGCACTACCTCAGAGAGGGAATTGACAGAATTTTTAAGATGGGAAATAGCGTCTTGTAGGTGACGAATGTCCTCGTCAACAGCCGCCCGGAGGTGAGTTAGGGCGGAGCTTTGACTGGCTAATGCAGCGATTCCGGTGCCAGCGCCTGCAAGACCTAGGAGGGAGGCAATCGTGAGAACGGTGATGGGCTCTCGCTTTTGCAGAGGGGCAGGAGCTGCAGTTCTTTCCAGGCGGAGGAAGAAGTCTTCCTCACTGTGGTATAGGACCCTAGGGATAAGGACAATTAGGAGGCAAGTTTCATTAGTTGTATTGAGGGTTTGCACGTTAAGGCAGGAGGTAAGTCCTGTAGAGGAGCAGAGCCATTGGGAGGAGTTGTGGGGAATAAGAAACTTGGCAGAGCTGCTGGGAGAGAAGTAGTTGGCACAAGCTGTGAGGCTGGGAGAGTTACTCGAGCGAGGGCGGATGCACTTTCCTGTAAAGGAGACTGAATGAAAGGTTAAGGGGACGGCAGAGGTATTCCAATTGCATTCCGAAGGGCTGTCCTCTGTGTTTTCTGAAAAAGAGAGGTTGGAGGCGACTGGCTCATACAGGGGGGAGGAAGTGGAGAGGCAAAGCCAACAAGAAGAGGTAAGATTAGGGCTGGAGAAATTCACTGAGGTGAAGGCCGCTTGGATAAGGTCGAGGAGGGGAGAGGAGTAACGAGAGGGGGGTAGGAAAGGTTGGGGTGGTGGTGTTGGCGATGCGCTGTTTGTAGCTGAGGTGCGGTTTCCGGATGCGCTGCTTGTACTTGAGGTGCGGCTGGAGGGCTGTGGATTAAGAGGGTTAATGACTTTATTAGGACCAATGGCAGAGGGGTTTTTTAGTACAGCCTCCTTTTTTATCAAAATAAGGGAACCTGGGTCGACTCCTTCCAAATAGATTCTGAAGCCCCAGGTTCGACCGAATAGCCAAGAGGGATCAGTAGGGAGCTGTACGGTGAGATTTAGTTTTTGACAATTATATTTATCGTAATAAGGATTGATGGAATGGTCACGGGGCTTGCAACCAAAAGGGGCCCAATTTAAAGTTAGGTAACGATCAGGGGCGTAAGGCTTCCAAATAGTGGCTAATGTTTCACACCCCCAGTATGCACAGTAGTATTGGTTGGGAGCATTGCAGTACTGTTTCCCGGGGTTTGAGGATGGGCACATGTAATATTGGGCTTGGTTAAGGCAAGGTGTGCCCTCCGGGAACAGGATTAGGTCACAGGGGTAGATGACGAAGGAAGGGCGTCCTGCGGTAACGTGGGTTTGCACAATCTTGGAATCTTCCCACCGTGCCAAGGTCCATTTCCAAGGTTGGTGGGGGGAGTGGGGCTGAGAGATGGCCTGGGTAGAAGAGGCGAGAGCCAACATGATTGTAAGAAGAGAAGCAATACTAGGGTGAGGGTTGTGGAGGTGTAGGGGGCTGGCTTTCGCCTGCCTATAGAGGCGTATAATTTCTCTGATCTCTATTTTCTCTGGGGTCTCACTCGGGCTGGGGTCCAGGCTCAGGTGTACTGTTGTCATCTGGTGCACCAGGCTGCGGAGACGACGGCGTTCTCGTCTCGTTAGACGCTTGGTTGCTGGTGGCGGGCCGGATTGCCCTTCCTGGGATCCAGATTGGTTGTGCTGCATCATCTGGGAAAACACAAGCAAACCCGCGCCCCTGGGCGAGGAGTGGGGAGGGACCCTTCCAGGCATTATTCTCTGGGTCCTTCCAGTAAACCATCGGGGCCTGGGTAGGCCTGTATGAGGGCCCCCAATGTCTATGTAGGGGCGAAAGCCCTTCCTTATTGAATGTGAATAGGTTAAGGTGAATAAGGGCTGCTATGATAAGGTCCCCTGGAGTTGCCTGGGGGAGCATTGCCCTTTCTTTTTCAATTTGTGTTTTTAAGCGGCGATGGACTGCTTCCACAATGGCTTGCCCCTGAGGATTATAGGGGATGCCGAAATGATGGGTGATGTTATATAACTGAAGAAAGGCCGCAAAGGAGGCACTGCGATAGGCAGGCCCATTGTCCGTTTTTAGGTCCCAGGGGACTCCCATGAAGAGAATTCCTTGTCTCAGGGCCTTGATACAGTGTTTGGCCGTTTCCCCGGCGAGGGGGACTGCATAACACATGGCCGAGAAGGTGTCAATTATTACATGCACATATTTGAGGCGCCCAAAGGACGGAACGTGAGTCACGTCCATATGCCATCTAGAATTGGGTTTTAGGCCTCGTGGGCTGACTCCCTGAGGTTGCAGGGGGCCAAGCGGCGCAAAGGGCGCACAAGTTGCACAATTGCGGACAAGATGTTTACAGGTGTCTGGGGGGAGGCCACATAAATGATGCAATGACGTAGCCGAAAAGTGAAACCTGGAATGCAATAACTTGGCCTGGTTAACAGCATCCCCCGGAGGGGCTGCCGTGTGGGTTAGCATAGCTTGGGTAGTCTGAGCTGAGACCGCTTGGTCTACTATACTATTGCCATTAGCCAGGGGCCCCGGAAGGCCTGAGTGACTACGAATGTGGCTAATGAACCAAGGATTCTGTCGATGCTCCAGGATGCTTCTGAGGTCAGAAAGTGCTTTATCAATGGCCGAGTCTCCCGGGAAAAAGGTGGAAAACGCGAGGACTCGGCAGACCTGATACGTGTAGAGGCTATCTGTGAAAATGTTTACTGGGTGGTTGCAGTGGGCGTTTAGCGCGTATGACACCGCCAGAATTTCCCCCACTTGAACTGAATGAAGGTTGACATAACTGAATAGGCGGGGTTCCGGGTGGTCCTGAGAATAAGAGAGGAAGGCAAAACGGGTTTTGGAGGCGTCAGTGAAGACGGTAGTGGCACCCGGGATGGGTGCAGAGGAGGGGAAAGGATGGAAGGGGCTGCGGAAGGGAAGCTTGGCGAGTCCCTGTAACAGCTGATGGCTAGGATAGTGGCAGCTGAATTCCCCCTGAAATCCTTCTAAGAGGATTTGCATGTCCGGGTTATCACGGATAAGTAGGCGGGTCTGGCCTGCGTCCAGGGGCCAAACAATTTTTTCTGGCGGCTCTCCGAATACATGAACAGCCAGGGTGACTAGATCTGAAGCTAGGCTGATCCAGAGCCGCACTACGGGGCAAATTTTCCTAAGCCGACTTTTAGCAGGGTGCACTCAAAGTAGAGGGCCTGGCACGGGAGTGGGGGTAGGGGCAGCGCTGTCCTAAGGGTTGCCTTGAGGTGTAGAAGGCAGCCAGGGGTTGTTAGTCGGCAGGGTGGGAGGGGCGGTGGCAGCCGCCGGCAGCGGCTCCGAGGGGGAGCTTGTCGAAGGGGGAGGCGGAAGTGGGAGGCCCCAAGCGTCGCAAGATGGCGGCGCGGTAGGCGTGGCTAAGACACAAGATGGCGGACTAGCTCCACCCTGTGAAAGGGCGGGGTCTAAGGCATAAGATGGCAGACTAACTCCGCCCTATGAAAGGGCGGGGCCTAAGGCATAAGATGGCGGACTAGCTCCGCCCTGTGAAAGGGCAGGGCCTAAGGCATAAGATGGCGGACTAGCTCCGCCCTGTGAAAGGGCGGGGCCTAAGGCATAAGATGGCGGACTAGCTCCGCCCTGTGAAAGGGCGGGGCCTAAGGCATAAGATGGCGGACTAGCTCCGCCCTGTGAAAGGGCGGGGTCTAAGGCATAAGATGGCGGACTAGCTCCGCCCTGTGAAAGGGCGGGGCCTAAGGCATAAGATGGCAGACTAGCTCCGCCCTGTGAAAGGGCGGGGCCTAAGGCATAAGATGGCGGACTAGCTCCGCCCTGTGAAAGGGCGGGGCCTAAGGCATAAGATGGCGGACTAGCTCCGCCCTGTGAAAGGGCGGGGCCTAAGGCATAAGATGGCGGACTAGCTCCGCCCTGTGAAAGGGCGGGGTCTAAGGCATAAGATGGCGGACTAGCTCCGCCCTGTGAAAGGGCGGGGTAAAGCGCATGCGGTTTCCAGCCCGGCTTAGGGCTGACGTCATCACTAGAGCACTTCCTCCCCTCAGTAGAAGAAGAAGGAGGAAGTTCGCCATTTTGGAGCAGTCTGGGGGGGGCAGTTGCAAAGAGGTACACGGCACCAAACAAAGAAAGAAACATACAAAGGACTACAGCAAAGTAATGGAGGGAAAGAGGGAGAGCGTTAGGAGGAATGGGGGTTATAGAAGAAAAGAAGGAGAGGCAGCCGGGATAATTGGGGAAGGGAGGAGCGGCTCCGGAGCGGCGAGGGAGAGGCGGCCCCTAACGCGGAGCGGCGAGGGAGAAGCGGCTCCTAACGCGGAGCGGCGAGGGAGAGGCGGCTCCGGGAGCGGCGAAGGAGAGGCGGCCCTTACCTTGCAGGCGAGGAGAAGGGGAGCTGGAGAGGCGTCCGGGCGAGCGGGTGGTGTACTGGATCGCTGCGTGGAGAGGTCGCGCCCCACGTTGGGCGCCAGTTGCGGTCGCAGTTGATTCGTCTGGGGGGGGGGGTGGCGGCCGGTAGCTAAATCCTAGGCTCCCAGGCTTGCTCTGAAGGTACCGGCAGCGGGGGCTCTTTCCCGGAGGCGAAGGCGAGGCGGGGGATTTGGCCAGGTCCCCGGCGGGGGGGCGTGCAAGGTGTGGAGGGCGGCGAGAAGGAACAGGCAGGACACGGTTCTTTGAGGGTGAAGAAGCTAAGAGAGTTTATTAGGGGTGAGCACAGGTTATATAGGCTGGCATAGAGGGCGGGGGTTGTTACAAGTCAATACTGAGGGGATAAAGGCTAGGATTGGTTCTGAGAGGGTGCGGAGGTTAGGATTGGTTCTAAGAGAGCACGGAGGTTGTTTGAAAAGGGGCGGGAGTTCCTCTGGCAACGGTGTCTGGCAACAATGTATGCGCACTGGTGGTGATGGGAGTTGCACTGGCAACGGGGAGTGTCCGGGCAAGATAAGGGGGTGGGGAAAAGGCGGTTCCTCCGGCAAGCCTCCCCTAACGGTGGTATTTTGGGTGAGGAAATGGGGCCTGCCTCCGGCCTCACTTTCCCAGGCCTGGGGGGCTGTGGAGGGCGCTGTCGCCCGTGCCCACCACCCTCCCCAGGGGCTGATCAGGTCCCCCAGCCCAGGCCCGCCAAGTCGAAGCACGTAATCAGTGTCCCGCACTAAATCATCTGCACAAAAAAATCCCCACCTCAGGCTCTGCTTCTGGGGAACCTCACTTAAGACAGTGTCTGTCTCTATATTTTTTAACTAATAGAGAATATGATTTTTTGCAACCCCTCCCCTTTAAACAAAACATCTGAGAGCTTCCTAGTTTGATTTGAGGTTAGCAGAAATTAGAGCAGTGCACTTATAACTCACACAATGTATCACCATTCAACTACATAGAGCTAGTTATCATGTTGGTTCTGACCAGTATACCATCCTAATAGGGTTAGCTATTAACCATAAATCATTTAATTTTCACCTTCAATTAACCACTGGATAAGAAAAGAATGCATAACAATTCTTAATATTGAAATACAAGTTAATAAAAAGCATAGAAACAATAATAATTCAGATAAACACCTCTAGATACTTTTTACCATATTCTTAAGTTGTAGTCAACTAATCAAAGCCTGATGTAAACACAGCTACCATCATACTCAATGGTGAAAGACTGAAAACATCCCTCCTAAGATCAGGAACAAGGCAAAGATGCCCACTGTCACCACAGCTACTCAAAGACCTAGCCAGAGCAAATAGGCAAGAAAAATAAATAAAAGGCATCCAAATTGGAAAGGAAGAAGTAAAACTATTTCTATTCACAGATCTATTCTATAGACCCTATACATATATAAGATCCCCAAATACCCACACAAAAAGCTAATAAGAGCTGATAAACAGATTCAACAAAGTCGCAAGATATAAGATCCACATGCAATAGAGCAGCTGTGTTTCTAAATGACAGCAATGATAATCTGAGCAGAAATAAAGGAAACAATTCCACTTACAATAGCATTCAAAAGAATAAAACACCTAGGGATAAATTTAATCAAGGAAGTAAAAGATTTATACAGCAAAACTGCAAAACATTGCTGAAAATTAAAGAAGACCTAAATAAATGGAAAGACATCCCATGTTCATGAAGGCACAGAAAGGACTGGGAAGGATACTATGCTTTTGCCTTGAGCTATTATTTAAACTCATTGCATGGCTAAGCTCTGAAGGACAACAGTCACTTGGGCCAGTCTGCAATGACTGGGAAGATGCTTTCTTTTCTGTCTGTCTGTCTGTCTGTCTCTCTCTCTCTCTCTCTTTTTTTGGTTAGCTCCTAGCATTCAAGGAGAGCTCTGTCCTAATATTAGCTGGATAGAAGTTTAATGAACAGATGGCTCAGAGTCTAAATTGCAGCGATAACACAATAGAATATCAAAATATCCAGGTTTCAAAAAGAGATTACAAAACATACAAAGAAACAGGAAGTGATGGCACATGCAAAGGAGAAGATTAAAGCATTAGAAACCATCAATGAAGAGGACTAGACTTGGGAAAACCAAACAAAGATTTTTTTTAATGGTTTTAAATATGCTCAAAGAACTAAAGGAAAACATGGACAAAGAACTAAGGGATATTGGGAAAATGAGAAATGAAATCAAAGAGAATATCAATAAATGGATGGAAATTATAAAAAGGAACCAGATAGAGCTAAAGACCACAGTAATAGGAAAAAAAATCCCTAAAGGGGATTAATAGCAGATTGGAGCTGGCAGAAGGGAGAATCAGTGAACTTGAAAATAAGGCAATTGGAATCACCACAAAGCATACCAATAACACATTTTGGGAAACCCAGAAGGAGAAGAAAGAGAGAAAGGGGTAAAAAGTGTATTCAAAGAAATAATGGCTGAAAACTTCCCGTTTTTAATGAAAGACATGAATGTATACATCCAAGAGACTCAAGGAACTCCCAACAGGATAAACTCAAATAGATACACATTTCAGCATATTATAATCGAAGTGTTGAATACCAAAGATAAAGAGTGAATTCTGAAAGCTACACGAGAGAAGCAACGTGTCATATACACGGGTGCCTCACTAAGATTAAGTGCTGATTTATCATCAGAAACCACGGTAGCAAGAAGGCAGCAGGAAGACATATTTATAGTGCTAACAGCAAAAAAAATATTGCCAACCACAAATTCTATATCTGGCAAAACTGTCTCTCAAAAATGAGGGCAAGATTAAGACATTCCCAGATCAACAAAAGCTGGGGGAGCTTGTCACCACTAGACCAGTCCTACAAGAGATGCTAAAGGGAGTTTTGCAGGTTGAAAGGAAAGGACAATAGAAAATAGATCAAAGCCACATGAAGAAATAAAGATCTCCAGTAAGGGTAACAACATGGGTTAATAGAAATGACAGTACTGTTGTATTTTGAGTTTGTAACTCCACATTTCATTTCCTACAGGATCTAAAAGGAAAATACATAAAAAAACATAAAATGCTAAATCAGTGGTTTGAGACTCATAGCGTATAAATTATGACAAGAACTACATAAAGGTGGGGGGACAGAGGGGTATAGGAACATAGTTTGTGTGTACTATTGAAGTTAAGTTGATATCAAAGCAAATGAGATTAAGGATGTTAAATTTAAGCCCCTGGTACATACAAAGAAAATATCAGAGAATATGCAAGTTCATGGAGACAAAAAGCAGTACCAGGGGTGGGGGCATGGGGAATTAGGCATTAATGTGCACTGGGTATAGGATTTCTGGGTATAGGGAAGTTCTAATAATAGATGGTAAAGTGGGCACCACAACATTGCAAATGTGATTAATCCCACTGAATGGTATGCTCGGGAATGGTTGAGATGGGAAGGTTTATGTTGTATATATGTTCCCACAATTAAAAAAAAAAGAATGAGCAACTAAAGAGACAATGACAATTAAATGGAATACGTGATTTTAGATGGGATCTAGCAAGGGAGGAGAAAAGGCCCAAAAGGACATTATGGGGACATATGAAAACATTGGAATCTAGACTATAAGCTTTATATCAGTGGTAAATTTCCTGAACCTGAGAACTGCACTTAAGGTGGCTACATAAGTGAATATCTTTGCTCTTCAGAAACGTACATGGCAGTATTAAGTGTGCAAAGAGCATGATGGATATAACCTACTCACAGATGCTCAGAAACAGATTGCTAGATAGACACATAGATGGACGAATGGATGGATAGATGGATTGATTGATAGATGGATAGAGAGAATGATATGGCAAAGGTAACAAAATGTTAAAATTGGGGAATCTGGATATCTGGTGTTATGAGGGTTTGTTGGAGTTCTCTGTACGGGCTTTATATAACTGTTGCAACTGTCCTGTAAGTTTGAAGTTTTTTCAAAATAAAGTTTAAAGGAAAAAATTAAGTTACATAAACTTACAATTAAATAAATCATATTAAAACATAGATTAAAAAAATCTTACTCAAAATGTGTCAACAATCTAAACATGAGAACTAAACCCATAAAACCACTAGAAGAAAACATAGGGGTAATCATTACCTGGGATGTGAAAATAGATGACACCAAAAGCAGAAGCAACAAAAGAAAAAATAGATAAATTGGATTTCATCAAAATTAAAAACTTTTTCTCATCAAAGGGCTTTATCAAGGAAATGAAAAGACAGCCTGTAGAATGGGAGAAAATATTTGCAAATCATTTATCTGATAAAGGCCTAGTCTCTAGAAAATTCCAACTCAACAACAAAAAGACAAAAGGCCCGATTTTAAAATGGGCAAAGAATTTCAATAGACAGTTCTCCAATGAAGATATACAAATGGCCAACAGACACATGAAAAGAAGCTTGACATCATTAGTCATCACGGAAATGCAAATCAAAGCTACAATGAAATACTGCTTCACACTTACCAGGATGGCTATAATAAAAACATAGAAAATAACAAGTGTTGGTGAGGATGTGGAGAAATTGGAACCCTTGCACATTGCTGGTGGGAATGCAAAATGGTTCAGCTGCTGTGGAAAACAGTTTGGTGGTTCTTCAAAAAGTTAAACATGGAATTACCATAGGACCCAGAAATTCCACTCCTAGGTATATAACTAAAACAATTGAAAACTGGTACTCAACCAAATATGTGTTCACATATTTGCATAAGCAGCCTTATTCAAAATAGCCAAAAGGTGGAAACAGCCCAAATGTCCATTAATGGATGCATGGGTAAAACAAATTGTGGTATATACATACAATGGAACAAGATTCAGCCATCAAATAGAATGAGGTATACACGCTACAATGTGGATGGACCTTGAAAACATCATGTCAAGCATAAGAAGCTAGGCATAGGTCCCATGTTCTACAATTCCACTTATATGAAATATCCAGGATAGTTTAATCCAAAGACACAGAAGGCAGATTGGTTGTTGCAAAGAGCTGGGGGTGGGGGGCGGGCAGGGCATGGAGTAGGGGCAGAAACTGCTTAATAAGTTTGGGATTTCCTTTTGGGGTGATAAAAAGTGTTTTGGAACTAGGTGAAGGTGGTGATTGCACAACATTGTGAATGTACTAATTGCCACTGAATTTTTCACTTTAAAATGGTTAATGTTATGTTATATAAGATTTCACCTCAATAATAAAAAGTCTTATGCAGCACATCAGGATGCTGCTGGTATCTCAAAAACTAAGATTAAAGTTAGAAAGTGGTGTGATTATATCCATTCTGCATTTTGCATTTACTGGAAATAAAGACTATCGACACCGTAATTTGTTAGGCATATAAATAATAGCACCAGACTTTTCCTCTCATGTCATCATTTTTTAAAACCCCCAAATATGTCATATATAAAAAGCACAAAATGAAAGGATTATTGACATCATGCCATGAAAATTGTTTGTTTTGCTGACTGAACATAAATTTAAATATCCCCTGGATTTTAATATACTTTCAGTCCAAGAACCACTCACAAAATAATATGCCAATTTAAAATTAATATGTAGACACATTCTACTTTTTCATATATAAGCAATTTAAGGTACATGAATCAGCATGTCACTTGTTAAATAAGAAAATATCAAAATTTGTCTTGGTAGCTTGCAAGTATTAGCAACAATAGCATTAAAATAATTTCCTAGTATAAGTTTTAATTGCTGGTTAAGCTAAAATTAAACAGTATCTGCTTAAAACAGAGTCTTCTATTGTATACCATACAAAAAGGATGAAATGGTATTTTAACATTTTAAAGGACTAGAAAGATGACAAGTCTAAAAGGGCTTCAAATGTCTGTAAAATGGAAATGCTGAGATAGATGATCTCTGGGGTCTCTTTGGGGAACTATAATTCTCTGGTCATAAACTGCACTTGGAGCTATAACAGGTCTGAGGACCTTTATTTATCTTTCATTATATTAGTAGGTAATTAGTTAAAAGTCTTTTAAGTATTCAAAAGATGGACAGTGTTCTGCTCTTCCCCAGTCTTTCATGGCCCAGCTCAAAGGTGACCGCCTTTCAGCCAAAGACCCCCTCATTGCCTGTGGGATCATCCTCCACCCTAGGACCTGTCTTCTCATACTGAATTTTTGCTAAACAAAAGGTACTGGGTGTAATCCAGGGAAATGGTGTGACTGGATGTGAAATGAACCAAACAATATAATTCTCTAAACTGTAAAAGCCCTAAACTCATGTAAAGTTTATGGATTCTCCAATCCTGGGCATCTTTTAAAACAAGCTGTTTCCAAGTTCAACATTTTGAGTATTTAAATATTCAAATACCTAGAGGGAAAGAACTGAACTAAATGACCCTTCCAATTCTAAGATTACATGTTTCCAAACACAAGTGTTTACTATTAATCCAAGTTGAGTTCTTGTGGGCTACTTTTTTGTTTTTGTTGTTAAAGCACATGAAATGCTTCATAATAATGTAGATTACATCGACACAACATGTATAAAGCTGGGTGTAAAATGAAGATGATCAGAGAGAACCATATGACCTTGGAGGTCAGAAAAGATACTTAAATCAAGTTGCCATTTGGACAAAGTTCATCAGATTTACGATGAGTTTGGTTTGGTTTTTCCCACTGAAAACAAGAAGATTCCATCTTATTAAAGCCCTGAAATCAGTATGACCTTTTATGTTCCTTCATCTTGTTCTCTCATATATGCCAAGTGAATGTCCTAAACCTAGAACTAATTGAGAGGTTTGTCCACATGCATCTTCAGAGCTCTGCAAAAATCCCCTGGGCAATTCTTTGCGAATAGAAGTATTGACCATGTAAAGATTTTGATTAAACATTGTACTGAGTTACATCACCTAACTTTAGGTGAGTTCTGTATATACTAATGTCAATCCCTGTTTATTATATATGCTGCAAAGAGAAAAAAGCAAACTCAATTCTGTGCTATTGAACCAATGGTGGTTTACTTTGCTGGTTCGTCATATTTTAAGAAATGCTGTAATGTTAAAGAAGTTGTCATTGTAAGAAGTTTTAATCATACGAGGTTAGTCGTCTGTGGTTAGCGTAGAGCCTGGAACTCAGAGGTGGTATCCTGGGCCCAGGGATTACAATGACTTCGAGCCTTCCCTGAGCACATGCATCCATCCTTCCTTTTCTCACCTTTCTTCCAAGTCATGACTCTGAGCCTGAAAACAGGCCTCAACTAAAGGCTTGGCAGTTCTGGGGAGAAATGAACCACCAAATACTGCTGTGATCCAGCATGATATTTTTCAGTGAGAAAAGGGCTCCTATGGCCTTTTCTCCATCGTTGTCTAAAATGGTTTCTTTGGCAAACACGGCTAGAGGTTTGTCCATTTTAAATGATGCAAAGAATCTTCCCCACATCCCTGGGGCTACTCGTCTGCGGTCTAAGAGGATTTTTAGGCAATAGCTTTCCAGTAACCAGCGTCAAATACATTCCCATTACTTATTTTCTTCCAGTGCCTCCACCCACCTTATAAAACTGTCTTTTCTCTCCCTTCAGCATTCACTTTGGCAGATTAATCCATGTTGCTTCTTACCATGGTGCGGTCCCAATCCCACAAGGAACCCAATTTCCAAACATATGAATTCAAGACGCAATGCACTTGGTAAGGTTTTTAACTTTTTTCTTAAAATTTTTTTCTATTACATGCAGTCTGAAGAACTGGGGGTTAACCTGGCCTGACTTCATGATTTAATAAAGTGATTCTCAACCTTGGCTGCACCTGGGAAGCTTTAAAAAAAAATAAGGATATCTGGAACCCTCCCCTCCAACTGCTGCCACCAGGAAGTCCTCGTTTAGTTGATCTGGGGTGTGTCTGGGCTTCAGGACTATTAAAACTCCCCAGGTGTTTCTAATGTGCAGCCAAGGTTAAGAATCACCTGGAGTCAGGTGTCTCAGTATTTGTCAGGGCTCCCATGACAAATACTACACAGTGGGTTGGCTTACACAATGGCGATGTATTGCCTCACCATTTTGGAGGCTAGAAGTCTGACATCCAGGCTTCAGCAGGCCTTGCTTCTTCCTGGACTCTACAGCCTTCTGGCAACACCACCCCAGTCATCTGGCCATCTCCCTCCCTCCCTGTATCTGCTCCTCTGACTTCTGCTGACTTCTGGCTTCTACTAACTTCTGACTTCTGACTCACTGCATCCAAATGTCCTTTGCCTATGAAGACTCCTGTCATATGGACTCAGGCCCACCCTGATTCAATTTGGCCTCATCTAAATAGGATCTTTGAAGAGCCTGTTCACAAACGAGTCCACCCCTTAACCAATAATAACATTCTTCAAAGGTCCTGTTTACAAATGGGTTCACACACGGGAACACGGGTGAAGATTTAAA
Organism: Choloepus didactylus; assembly: GCF_015220235.1. Taxonomy (NCBI): domain Eukaryota; kingdom Metazoa; phylum Chordata; class Mammalia; order Pilosa; family Megalonychidae; genus Choloepus; species Choloepus didactylus. The sequence goes on from NC_051335.1 coordinate 11,009,032, forward strand.
CCTGTCTTTTGTGGGGTACATGATTGAATCCCCAACATAAGGAGACTTGATTTAAGGGCTGCCATTAATTCACTCTGTGATTTTGAGCAAAATAAATATTCATTTATGCTATAGGTATTTGTGGACTGCTTGCTATCTGCAAGACAGTGCTGGGGGCTTTATCTTGCCAGCATCCAGAGATGAGGACAATGGACTCAACAAGCTATTAATTCATACAGCAAATAATTAACAAGTGCCTACTTCCTGCTAAGCACTGTGCTAGGCACAGGGAATTAAGCAGGGAACCAGATGAACAAAAGCCCTAGCCTCACAGAGCTTAGACTCTAGTTGGGGGAGGCATGACCAAATACAAGCAGTGAAAACAGTTCATCGCAATTTCAGATAAGACATGAGAAGGGCGATGGGATGGCGGTGGACTGGCAGCATGGAAGCAGGAGTAGGGGTAGTGAGGAAGGCGGGACGGGGGGAATGGAGAGAGATGGAGTGGTTCCAGAAACAGTGAAGGAGATAACATTAACAGGAATGGATGATGGATGTGAGATGGGAGCTAAGAGGGACAAAGGGAAGAAGGCTGATTCCTAGGGCCCAGGAGTGATGAGCCATTCTCGGGGGTCACCCCATGGGGTTGTGAGGATCTAGGGCTGAGGTATAGGGACCTGGAAGAATAAACCCTAGTTCTACACTTCTACCCCAAACAGAGACCAAAAAGAGGAGGAAGCTTGTCTGAGAAATCCAATGGCTCTTATGAGTGGTCATTCCAACACCTGGGCTGGGTCTTTGTGTAGCTAAAGGGGACTTCGTTAAAGGGTCTGTGCCTATAAGCCCAAGGCTGGACCATTTGGAAAGGAAAGATGGACAGAAGAACTACTTGTGCTCATTCGATGATGTGAGGTACCAAGTCCACTGTGGAAGAGGGGCCTTGCCAACCATAGAGGCACTTAGAAAAAGATTCTCTTTCCTCCTTCTGGGTGTAGACTCTTGTCCCTGAGAATTAATATTCCCTGAGAATTAATATTCGTTCTTGGGGACCCTCTCTGCAAGTGTTTGTGTGTGTGTGCACACGTGCGTGAAAGAAAGAGAAGAAGAGGAGCAAAGACACACATCTGTCCCTCACCCCCATGGGCAGATCTTGAGGAAGAGCTAATGGAAACCACCCCCGGGAGCCTGCCGAGATGCCCCAGTTGGCTAACACAGGGCAGGAAAGGTCCTGCCGGGGAAAACAGATGCCTCCTGGGGTGAGAACAGCCAGTGGGGGAAACATTTCCAAGGGGGCAAGGGGGCGAGGCAGAGGTGGAAAAAGGAGGGGCTTCCACAGAAGGGAGTGGACCTGAGCGCAGGGGAGCAAGGACAGGAAGTGACTGAGTGTCTCCAGGAGTCCCTCTGTGGTGGCTTACACACCTCGAGGGTTTTGAAGCTTTTCCATTTTTGCAGTTTTACCTTTGTTCCTTCACATGGGGTTTTACTCGCCATCGGTGCTCCTCACGGCTTCAGCAAGGACTGACAGACCTGCATAACTGACTGACCACGCTGGGGAGGGAAGTGAGAGTTGGAGCGCCCAGTAACCCCCAAAGTTTCCCAGAAACCCTTGCAGAGGGGGCAGCAACATACCAAAGGGAAAGGGCTCCCCGAGTTCCCAACTTCCACTTACAGTGAAGGCTTTGTCGCACCCCCTGGTGGTGTCAGGAGTGGCACACAACTCAGGGACACAGAGCATGCAGGTGGACAACTTAGCAATGGCTGGGAGACAACATGTTGCTTTCCCAAATACCATGTGGAGGCAACACTCAAGAGTGAGATGGAAACTTTCATTTGGTTTACAACAGCAGAACACCCGGCCCAGTACCTCGTTCAGAGTTGGCACTTGTTAATTAGTAGCCATTGTGACAATTATAATTATGATTATTGAGATTCCGTTGCTGTAGAGATGACTGTGGCCTTAAATGATTGGGAAGGATTCATAAAAAGTCCTGCCAGCTCAGAACAAGCACATTGTAACATGGAGAGTCTGGGAATAGTCAATAATCCAGCTCCAACTCAATCCTTATCCCTTCTCCTTAGCAAATCTGTGTTGGGCAACTGACGCTCCCATGCATCAGGCTTTGGGGTAGAGGTGCGGGGCAGGGATGGCAGTGCTTCTTGCTCCAGAAAAGATCATTCTGTCACTGGAGTCTTTAGTGACGTTTCCCAAAGGGTCACCAGCAACCTCAGAAGGCCCACCATGCTTTGCTAGGAGGCCAGAAGATGCTGCAGGAGGTGAGAGAAAAATTGGGATCAAGTAGGGCCAAGTGGTAGGAGCAGAGAAGAGAGAACTTAAGGCTAGTCAGGGTCCCAACAGGAAACAGATGGCTTATTCAAGTGAGGATGCTCTAAAGAGGGTTCTTTTTTATTTTTTAAAGAATTATTCACACACCATACAATCATCCAAAGTATACAATCAATTGATCACATTACCATCATATAGTTGTTCATTCATCACCCCGATCTATTTTTTAACATTTTCCTTGTACCAGAAAAAGTGAGAGTACAAATTAAAAAAAAGAGTAAAAAAAGAACACCCAAATCGTCCCCCTCCACCCCATTTTTCCTTTAGTTTTTTGCCCCCATTTCCCTACTCATCCATCCATACACTGGACAAAGGGGTGTGTGATCCACAAAGCTTTCACGATCACAATGTCGCCCCCTGTAAGCTATACTGTCATACAATCGTCTTCAAGATTCAAGGCTACTGGGTTATAGTTTGAAAGTTTCAGGTATCTACTACGAGCTATTCCAGTTCATTAAAACTTAAAAAGAGTTATCTATATGGTGCATAAGAGTTCCCACCAGAGTGACCTCTCAGCTCCATTTGGAATCTCTCAGCCACTAAAACTTTATTTTGTTTCATTTTGCATCCCCCTTCTGGTCAAGAAGATGTTCTCAATCCCACAATGCCAGGTCCAGATTCATCCCCAGGAGTCATATCCTGCTTTGCTAGGGAGATTTATACCCCTGGAGTCAGGTCCCACGTAGGGGGGAGGGCAGTGAGTTCACCTGCCGAGATGGCTTAGTTAGAGAGAGAGAGGGCCACATCTGAGCAACAAAGAGGCACTCAGGGGGAGACTCTTAGGCACAATTATAAGCTGGTTTCGCCTCTCCCTTGCAGCAACACATGAAGAGGGTTCTTTTACAAAGGGGCTAATTACATGGCAACGGTGGGATGGGGATAGTGCAGGAACTCAGGGTTAGCAGAGCTGTTACCACCCCTAGGCCTGAAAGGAGGAGGGGAAAGGACAGTTACCATGACCCGGAAGGAGAGAGTGGCAAGCTTCCTTGAAGGAAACAGTGTCCTTAGGTCAAGGGACAGAGCCAGCCCAAGAAGGGAACTAAGTGGAATAAATACCTGTCCTTCAACCCTCCAGTCTACCTCCAGGGCTCTCCAAGGGTCAGCCCAACTGGTAATCTCGGGCAAGGGAGCCTTGTTGATGTAATCTACATAGATCAAGGCACAGAGAAGGGGGGAAAGGGGAAAAAGGGCAAATAGAAGCTCTCTGGCACAGAGGATATATAAGGGGTGATAGGTTTTTGGTTTTGTGTTTTTGTTTTTGTAGAGAAGATGAGATCACAGGCCCATCAAGAACAGCAAGGACTAAGTATAATTGCCCCAGAAATGGTAATAGGTTTCTGCCCATCCACTCTCTTTGCCTTTGGGGCAAAAGGCAAGCATCATTTTGAAACCAGCCATGTCCAAGAGTAAATACTTGGAAAAGAAAACTCTAGTAAAGCAATAGAGTCTTCCCTGGGGCTGCCAACAGGACCCCAACAAACTAGAAAAGCTATTATGAGAGGGCAGGAATGGTGCTGGGAGTGGGGGAGAGAGCCAAAATGCTCATAAAAGGCAAACAAATATTTGACAGTATGAAAACAGCATGGGGTAGAGAGTGACTTGACAGAGTGTAGTCAAGGGTCCTTAATAAGGAATCTTGGTCTGGAAAGCTGTTGGGGTGGGGAGGAGTTGGGGGGCAGAGAATGAGGTCCAGCTGAGGTGCCACATTTCTCCAAGTCCAAGATTCCACTTTCTTCTCTTTCCACCCAACCTCCTCCTGGCAGTCAAACAACTTCAGTGTGTGTGCATGCACGCGTGTGTGTATTTTTCTTCTCTTGTCACTAAATGATCAGCATTCAGTGAAGTGCTTCTATTTTGGGGGCATTACCGTCTCTAAAACAAGACGCAGGAAAGTAGAGGGAGGCAGCTAGGGGCTGCATTTAATTTTCTCCAATGTTGCACTGTGAAGGAAACCGGGAAATGAAAACATAGTTTTTAGAAAATGGTTGATGAGTCACTGACTGGCACAGGGTGGAGAAAAAGAGAAGTCATTATTCATTCAGAGTATGCCTGGTCTTTAAAAATAGGCTCATCAGTCTGCAGGAGGGGGTGGCTGCGTTTTGGAGACTGAGGGGGGTGGACAGAGGTGAGGGGCCAGGGGGGAAAGGGGCCAAGGCAGGCAGGGCCTTCCTCTCCATCTGGAGGCATCTCAGCCTTGAGAGCCACCCCACTTTCCGAAGCCGAAGGACAGGTGGATGCCTTGGTCCTCCTGTACCTCCTTTCTGAAGCCATAATAATACTTTTGGGGGAAACTTCAGCTTCAGTGGAAGCAGGCCAAGTAGAAGAGGCGACACTTTTTGTGACCATAATTTTGCCAACAGACCCAACACCCCATTACTCACGGAGTTTGTTTTCCAATTCCTGGATGACCCAGGTCTGTCTTCCTCTCCCTATTTCAGAACTCCTTCTTGTTTACTTGCTGTTTTATAATTGAGGAGGCAGATTAGGATGATGGGGGATTAGAATCTATCAAATTAGAACATGATGAAACATTTGCTGGAGGAGGAAAATTAAAGTTCTGGGTAAGCAGAGGTTTGGGGAGTGCCTGGGGGGTTTGTTTCTGCATGTGTTATAGGAGAACAAACAGAACAAAAATCCTGCCTGCTGAGGACTTTGCCTTGGTCTGATTGTTCTTGGGCCTCCACATGCACTTGGCTGGTTTACCATGAGAAGGACCAAAAGCCTGTAACTCAAGGAAGAGAAAAGAAGGGATCTAGAAGGTGCTAGTAGGCACGGGCCATGTCAAGCTGGGTTGAAGAGAAAGCCTGATGGACCTTTTGTGAGATGACGAGGCAACTGTTAGGTTACAATGAAGGGGAGCTTTGGGGAGAAAGAATTGAGGAGGAACTTTGCTGCGTGTTACAAATGGAATTCCTTCTTTACCTTTCTTGACACTTCAGTAAAAACAAAAATAGCTTTTCAATGACTTGGGGCTGTTGGAGCGGCGTTTGTTGTTGGAATGGTGTTTCACTTGAAGGCACCACTGGGTTGAGGAGGGCAACAGAGAGGCCCGGATTTGTGCAGATTACAAACCTGTGGTACATCCCACCCATGCATGCCCATGTGCTGCCCACCACCCCCATATTGCATTTTGATTAGTTACTTGTTTAGCTAGTTGTTCTTGCTCTAGGGTAGCGATTGATTTACCTACACTAAGTAGAAACTAAAAAGAAAAGTCTGATACTGGAGCTAGTTTTGGAAAGGTAAGATCTGCAAGTCCTAGCCTAAACTCAGACGGAATCCTATCTGGAAAGGACAAGGGCAGTAGAGATGCAGAATCTTCCAACTTTCAGTCACTGCCTTCTACAAGAAACTGCAAAGTGCCAGAGGGGAAGGAGGGATGCGACGGCCTGCGGACGGCTAAGGAATGTTCTCATTGTGTTGGGAATCTGCAACTACGGTTGTTTCTCATGCAGCCTTCCTACAACTACCAAAATGTTTGTGTGCTGCCTCAGCATCCATCTTACTTTGGCTTGAACCACTTGCCTCAATGCTGACCTTTGGCCTCCTTAATAAGCAGTTTTCCAGCCCTGAGGCAGAAACTTCTCCAGAGCCCAAACCCACCTCACCCAAAGGCCACATCTGGACCCAAGTGATAAACTCACCATCCCTGCCGCCCTCAGACCCCCAGTCCCTTTCCGTTTTTCATGCGTTTGAACCGCAATAAAGTCACAAGTCCATGGGTCCTTCTGGATTGGCTTGTGTGCCCCCAACCCGCTGGTTGAGCCCCCTGAGCCAATTGTGCTTCCCACTGACCCCTCCCAGCTTCCCTCTCTCTCTGAGACCTGTGAGCAACAATCTCTCTCTTTTCATGCATTAGGGCCTCAGTTTCCCGTTCTGTCGCATTTGACCTCCACTGGGACCCATATTTAAAATCTAACTTAACTAATTCGAAAAAAAACCTTATTTTAAACTTCATGTGTGTACGACATACAATTGCATTCATAGGCTCTCATGTGTTTATTCTTTATCAGAATTAATAATATGCCCTTCAAGTTCAGGCACTCTGTGGTCCCTCAAAATCCTAAAAATCACTGCCAGGCATACACTCTTTTTGTTCAACCAAGAGGCAGGCTAGAACAGGGCATTCTGGGCAGGCCAGGGGCATCGGTCAGTCCAAACGGAGGGTCAGCATTCAAGCCATAGTTGAGATAGCCAGATGGAGAGCAGGAAGGAGGGAGCCAAGCAAAAGGAAAACCAAACCCTTATTCTTAGAACCAGCTGACAGATGGATAGATAGGCGGAAGGAGAAAGGAGGGGCTGGGTGGAAGGAGAACCCCTAATTCCTAGAATCAGCTGAGATAACTAGATGGAGGAAAAGGAGGGGTTAAGCCAGGGTGGGGGGAGAATGGGAATCTCCACTCCAACCCTAGCCTAAAGCATAGCAACAGGCTAACATATAAAACCTGGACATAGCTCAACCCAGTGCATCCCTTCTCTTGGGCATACCTGCTGACCTCTCAAGCGTGTTTTCCTTCTTACCAACCTTTGCTATTTTTCCCATGTGTGCCTACTTTTCCAAATAAACTTAACTGCTTGCTACTATTCCTCTTGTCCCTGAATTCTTTCTTGAGACAAGAAAATGAACCTGCACCGGGGCTTACCTCGGGTGCCTACCAGGCTCCGACAACAATGCCCTTCAAGTTCCTGCACTCTCTTTAGTCCCTCAAAATCCTGAAAATCACCATCAGGCATACATACACTCTTTTTGTTCAACCAAGATCTAACTCTTGTAGGAAATGACAGTAAAGCAATATACTAGAAGAATCGTGCATCATAATTGGTTTAGTTTCCTGGCTGCTGAAACAAATACCATGCAATGGGTTGGCTTAAACAATGGAATTTCTTGGCTCCCAGTTTGGAGGCCAGGAGACATCCAAATGGAGATATCACCAGAACTCCAAAATCCTCTGCTTTTGTTTTGGAGTTTCTCATGCTGTTTTTTTCTATGCCTGTCTCCTCTCTGCTGGGCTGGCTGCTCTCAGATTCTCTGGTGTCTGGTCTCAGTCTATCTGTGGTTGGAGTTTGGATCAGTAGAATGAGTTTCTGATAAGGGCTGCCACTGCAGTTCTCCCTTCTCCTTCCTGGAGCTGACAGCCCCTCCTCCCATGGGACTGAGCCTGGCAGGGAGGGGTGCGGGTCCCCTGGCACAAAAACTTACAGATTTCGCTGATCTCAGCAGTTCAACGTTTTCATGAGTGTTGTATGAAGTATGCCCAAAGTCAGATTGCTCTGTGGTGTCCAGTCCACGCAGTTCCTGGCTTTCTACCTACTTTCCTGGAGGAGTAACTAAAACATACAGCTCACCAGTCCGCCATCTTGCCCCGCCTCCAAGACAGATACTCTTTAAACAAACAGACTGACAGCTGACTTCTCAACAGCAACAGCAGAAGGCAGAAATCAAAGGATTAAGCTATTTATTCAAAAGACAAAGATGAAAACAAATAACTGCCAACTTAGAATTTCATAGCTAGTGAGAATATTCTTCAAAAATATGTGCAAAATAACAATTATTTCAGACAAAAATTGAGAGTTTGCCATGAGGAAACCCATATTAAGGGATGCTAGAATATTCTGAATATTCTAAAGGTGTTCTGTAAGTCAAAGAAAAAGGGAAAATGACCCAAGAGCAAATGTGAGAATGTTAAACAAATTCTTTGTGATAATAAAAGATCAAATTCAACAGGATGATATGAAAATTTAAAATTTATATACAAGTTACATGGCCTCAAAACATATAAAGCAAAACTTAGCACTACACAGAGAAATAGATAATTTCCTCAGACATATTGGGAGATTTTAATACCCCTCTCCCAGTAATTGATAGAAAAACCAAAAAGAAAAAAAAGGAAGAAGAAGAATATAGAAGAACTGAACAAAGCAGCTAACAAGTTTGACCTAATTGGCACATATAAAGCACTCCATCCAACACCTGCAGAATATACTTTTTTCCCTAGCACACACAAAACATTTACAAAAAATGGTTCTGTACTAGACAACAAAGCAATTCTTAACAGATTTCAAAGGATTGAAGTCCTTGAAAAATATATGCTCTAAATAACAAGAAAATATTTTAAATATAACCAAAAGATTATTAGAATTCCCAATATAGTTAACAATTAAGAGAAGCCCTTCTAAATAAACTATTGGCCAAAGAAATCACATTTACAAAATATTTTCCTAACTTTTTATTTTGAAAATTTTAAGCTTACAGAAAATTTTAAGTAATACAACAAACCCTCATATGCTCTTCACTTAGATTCATGAATTGTTAGCATTTGGTGACAGACTTTTCTTCTTGCTATATGTATGTGTGAATTCTGTGACCCATTTCAAAATAAATTGCAGACAGCATGCTACTTCACTACAACCTTGTGAGAACATTCTCCTATATAACCACAATACCATTATCTCCCCCAAGAAATTTCACATTGATTAATACTTTTTAATATAAAATATATTCAAATTTCTCTAATTGTCCCAATAATATCATTTATAGCTATTTTGCTTTGTTTGCTGTTTTTGTATCCAGGAGCCAATTAAAGATCATGCACTATTTTTGGTTGTCATGTCTCTTTTGCTCCTTTAATCCAAAAAATCCTTTTATTTATTTACTTTTTGGGTCTCTTATGACATTGAAAATTTTAAAGAGTCCAGGCTGATTTTCTTATATAATATCCCATGTTTAAATTGTCTGATTGTTTCCTCACTATCTGTTTCAGGTTAAACGTTTTGGCTAAGAATTCTACATACTTAATGTTGTATGCTTCCCACTGCCTCACATCAGGAGACATACAATGTGTTTGTCTCCCTTCTTTTATCTGATCACTTGGAGAGTTCGTACCGTCTTTGATGATGCAAAGTTGGATCACCAGATTAAGGTGGTCCCAACCTAGAGACGTCAGATCCTTGCCCCATTTTGTGCTGATAAGTCATCTGTAGTGTGATACTTTGAGATGATGTGAGCACCCTGTTTCCAGACAACTTTCCACCCAAGAGTAGAATATTTTGAACTACTACATATCAAAACATGGCTGATGCAACCAAAGTAGGGCTTGAAGGGGATTTTATAGTCTTGAATGTTTATTTTGGACTTTGGAAAAAACTTTAAAATAAATGTGCTAAGCAGTCATTTGAATATGTTAGAAAAAGTATAGCAAGATAAACCCAATGAAAGTAGAAGACAAATAATAGAGGAAAAAATTATTGAAATAGAAAACAATGTATAGTACAGAAGATCAACAAATCCAAAAGTTAGTTTTAATTAAAAGACCAGTAAAACTGACAAACCTCTAGTGGGATTATCCTTGAAAAAAGAGATGAGGCACAAATTAGTAATGTCAGTGCTGAAAAAATATCTGTAGACATTAAAAATATAATAAGCAGATATTATAAATAACTTTGTACCAAAAACAACCTAAGAAAATTTAGATGAAAGAGACAAGACCTATATGAAGACAACTTGTCAAAATTAATATGATAAGGAATAGAAAAGCTTAGTAGACTATAATCACAAAATAAATTTAATCCATAAATAAAAACCTTCCCATAAAGAAAACTCCAGATTCAGATGGCTTCACATTTAAGGAATAAATAAACTCATTTTCTATTGTTTCAGAAAATTGAGAAAAAGGGACTAAGCCCCCAACTCATTATATGATCCTGATATAAACTAGACAGCCAGACTCCACAAGGACAGAATTGGATGGATGTAAAAATCCTCAACAAAATATGAACAAACAAAACACGGTACTATATAAACAAATTGGAATTATCTTAGGAGTGCAAGGCTGGTTTACCACTAGCAAACCAGCAAACCAATCAATGTAATTTGCTACAATAAAAGATCAAATGGGGGAAATGATATGCTCATTTCAATAGATGCAGATAAAAAACTTTGTTCACATTCTATTCATGATTTAGAAATTTTAGCAAATTATGAGGAAATTTCCTTAATCTGATAAAGGCTATCTACAAAGAATCTACAGCAAACGTCATCCTTAATGGTGAAGTGTTGAAAGCTTTCCTTCAAAAACACAAAACAAAACAAAACAAAACAAAAAACCCCTGTTTTTTGTTAATATGGAACTTCTGAAACATGGACAAAATAGAGAAGTATTATAATGAATACCCATGCATCCATCACCCTCAAAGCATTTCCTCTGAGATCATAAATAAGACATGGATGCTTCTAAGGATTATTTCTATTCAACATTGTTCCAGAGGTCTAGCCAGTGCATCAGGCAAGAAAAAAGAAAAAAAGTATTAAAGGATAAGAAAGGATGAAATAAAACTGTCATTATTTGCAGATGATGTGATTGTATGCATAAGAAAGCCCAAAATAATCTATAGGTAATTTGTTAGAAATAAGAGAGTTTAGCACTGTTGCTGTATATAAAGTCAATATTAAAAAATCAATTGCATTTCTATATATCAATAACAAAAAGAAAGTGAAATTTTAAAAAGATACCATTTATAATTTTAAAAATGCCAAGTATCCAAGGATACTGTTAACAAAATATGTCCAAGATGTCCTCTGGATAAATTAACAAGCATTTATTGAAAATAAAAAAGGCTTCAATAAATGGAGAGATAGATTATCAACTTGGGTCAGAAGAATCAACATTATGAAGATATCAGCTCTCCTCAAATCTACAAATTCAATGCAATCACCATCAAAATCTTAAGTTTGTGTGTGTATGCAATCACCATCAAAATCTTAAGTTTGTGTGTGTGAGAGAGAGAGAAACTTGACAGACTGATTTAAAAATGCAAAAGGCCAAAGATAGGCAAGACATTCCTGAGGAAGAAGGTGGTGAGGGAACTTGCTTTATCAGATGTCAACCCTTATTATAAAGCCTGAGTAATTAAAATAGTATAGTATTGGCAAAGTCAGAAAATTAGACCAGACATCGTTAAAGTACTGAAATGAAAAACAGTCCTCAACCTCTGTTTCCATAGCAAGCAAACATTGGGAAAGAGATATTTCCCTATTGTGTGGTCATGAATATCTTCCTACATTGTCTTCCAAAAACTCCATTGTTTTTGCTTGTCATATTTAGGTCTCCAACCCACCTGGAATTGATTTTTTTGTGTATGGCCTGAAGTGAGTGTCCAATTTCATTTTCCATTTAGATACCCAATTATCACAGAGCCCATTTTGTTAAAAAGGCCCCAAAACAACAACCATCTTACTGCTCTGAGTATTCTGCATATCATCAGTTGGGCATTTAAATATACGTGTGAGTCTATTTCCAGATGACTTCAAGAACCTTTAGAGGCTTGCTTTCAAGCTCAATTGGCCTGATCAGCCTATAGACTAGAGCTCATTTTGCCTCACTACTGAGTCGACACTTCTCAGTCCTCTAACCAATGCCCCGGGAGAGATTTTCTCCTCTCTATTTGGTGGGAAACATGACTATTCCCAGACTGGGTGAACACAGAGGACTGTCCCCTTTGCTCCTCTTGACATCTTCCCCTGGCCGAAAGGGAATTTCCTTATTCGCGTGCATTGATCAGCACTCAGCTGAAGACTGGAGCCAACGGTCTGCATGTCTCTGGACTCTTCAACTCTCTTCTCTCTTGTGCCCTGCCCCATCTGCTCCAGCTGCCTTGGCCTCTCCAGACTTCCAACTTGGTCTCCTCCACCCAGAGAGACCGCTGAGTCTTGCTTGGGTTCCCCTTCCTACGCATCAGCCTGGAAACTCTTTCCCTGCACTAAGCTGGGGAACTTGCAGGGCTCATCTGGTTTGTGTCCCCTCTCACAGGGATAACTGCCCTGAGCTACCTGATGCCCAGTGCCTGAAAATTATGATTTCATAGATTTCTTCCAGTTTTCAGTTGTTTCAGGAGGGATGGTAAATCCAGTTCCTGCTATTCCATTTTGCCCAGAAGCAGAAACCCTAATCCATCCATTTGACAGAACACATGAAATAGTTTCTAAGTATTATTGTCAAAATTTGGACCACTAATGAAAGCCTATTTGTCTGTTCTCTGGTGGCTTTACCTGCAGGGGATAATATGCTAGTTGCATCCCATAAGCTTGGGAGATTATAGTCGGCTGCAGATGAATGATGACTCACCAGACAGGTGCTGCAAGTCATTGCCATAAAATGCAACATCCCTAAAGAAGAGGAGCTACTGTTAACGTAGCTATCTCATTTATCCATTCGTTTTCATTTACAGTGGTGGCTCCTAAACCTGACTGGGCTTCAGAGTCTCCTATGGTGGCCATCTGAAGTCAGGTCCCCTCGAAACACAGCCTGTGAAGAAGAGTCTTGTGCAAATTATTTACGGAGGGAGTAGCAGTGTGAGGTGAGCCGGATAGGGAAGCTAAGGACATGGTCTTGGCTGGATACCAGCTCAGCCTGATCCCACAGGGAGCTCAAGAGCTGCACCACCACATTTGATTCTTCCCTCCTGTCTTCCTTTGTGCAATGACCAAAAGGACAGAAGAATAGCATCAGGAGGCCTAAGTTCTAGCCCCAAACTCTCATACTGTGTGACCGCTGGAGAGTCACGTAACACCTCCAAGATTCAGTTGTATATGTAAAAGAAAGAGTGTTACACAAGAAACTCCAAGAGTCTTTCCACGTCTAAATAGCCTTTCAGGCACGGCTTCAGTCTACACGCACCACTCATTGTCTATGTAGGAGACATGGTTCTAAGCATCTTGCACGAGTAGCTCATTTCATCCTCGGGACACACTCACTCAGCATCTACTCTGTGCCATGCCTAGCTGTAGGCACTGGGGATTAAAGAGGACCAAGATACATCTCTTATGCTCAAAGAATTCACCAGCTAGCCAAAGGCACAAGGCTTTGTTTGTGCCCTTTTGTATCTTTCTTCCTGCCTCTTTCTTATACCATGGTTCTTCTGACTGATCTTCTATATAGCTTGGCATATGCCAGGCTTTAAGCATATGGCACATTGTGCAAACAGATAAACAGTGGCACATATGCAACCACATATTCCTGGCATGCAGACACCCCAGCTTGGCTTCGTCAGCCTCAGCAGAAAGCATTTAGTAAGTCACTCTGAGAAATTCCAGAATGCACGAGCGGCCGGTGCTGTCTCTGACAAGCAGTTAAAATAAGTTGTTCCATGTCTTCATTGGTGTGAAAGCCAGAACACTGTCTCCTTGCCTTTTCAATTCAGAGGCACTTAATACCAAAGGCTCTGTCTTCACTCTCAACTATTTAGGATGGTCTGACCAGAGGTCAAGTCGCCTGTTAAAGATTCTGCTGTTTTTCCATTTGGCAGTGACTCATTATCTCCTCTGCGCCACTGGGTCAGCCACACTGGGACAGGGATGGGCTGTACTCTAAGAGGCTGAGGTCTACTTTGCCTGCTTAAAAATAAAAATAAATCTGGGTGCAGACTCTGTAGATGACCCATCCGCATCTGTCAGTCCATGCCACTTCCTGCAGACTGACCTGACTGCCTGAATCTGTGTCTCTTTGTCTGAGGGCTTTTTCTGCTCATGTACCCAGTGAGCATAAAAGTTCTGTCTCCTTCCTGCCCCCAGCAACCCTCAACCGACAACTGATGGGAGTTGGTGGATAAATGCCACAGCTTTCTTACCTTTGGGTGGGATAATTCTGAGACACTGGCTCCCAGACTTTCCCACTAGGAAACTTGCTTGATGGTGTGCCTTCTGTTAGCTTCCTTCCTTTTTCTCTCTCTTCTTCACCCCCATCTGTGTTTCCTGGGTTTTCTCCCTGACCACCTTCTTGCACTTGTATCCATGTGCCAGAGTCTTCTTCTGGGGGTGCCCAAATTCAGACAATCTGTAATCCAACAAGTGATCAATGATAACACAGGGTCTCCCCAGCCCTGGAGTTTTTGACTGGTGGCCCTCCAGGAGGCAACCAGCTCTTGTAAAATGTTCCTGGATGTCAACAAAAGCAACAGTAGATCCCAAGCTTTTGGAAATCTCATGCCAAACTCTACTTGGTCCCTTGGTCTGGTGAGAATTTGTCACAGGACTTAAGCAGAATTGTCCTGCCCTGGCCACGTGGAAATGGGAATGGAAGAGAGAGCAAGAATGTTGAATTCTACCATTTTTTGACTTCTGTGTGCCCTCTCTTATCTCCTCCCTCCTAAGATTATATTTTATTTTTTTTCCTTGTAAAGATTTAAATGTATACAAACAATTAGGTAATGGAAAATAGCAAGCAAAGAAGAAAGCAAAGATGGCTCTGGTTTTTCTAATAACTCATCTGAAGCTCAATCTTAACTAATTCTGGGTTAATGTTTAACTCCTAAAAACTCAGGTTCAACCTAAGGAATCAAGAGTCATTAACAAAAGTAGCACCAGACAGAAACTTTCAAAAATCTCTCCATACTTTGCCCTTCAACTCGTTGCTCCAAATTTTCCAGGGAAATCCCAGTGGTAAGATTTAGTTTGTTGTGAGCTGAATATGGAGAGAAGGAAACGAGAGTTTGAGAGTGAAGCCTTTTACATCTCAACCTTCTGACCTTTCAGTAAGCTATAGATCAGCACTATCCAACAAAAATTTCTGCCATGATGGAAAGTTCTAGACCTGCACTATCCAATACATTAGCCACTAGTCACATGTGACTATTGAGTACCTGAAATGTGGCTAGTGCATTCAATATGAATTACAGTCATTTAAATAATCCATATATTACACTATTATATATGGTGTACAATATAGCTTTATAATTGTATTATAACAATGGTTATTCCAGTTCCAGCTTTTTCTCCTCGTCCTCTTTCCCTTCCTCCCCACAGTGAAACCCTGACTTGAGCTCATTTTTCTGCCTTTGAGCCAAGTATCCCCTTCAGGATTAGTTTTCTTCTCTTGCTCTGCAGGGCTGCTCACTGCCCCCCACCTGCCAGCCTTTGCATGGGGTTGCCCCAAGAGGGAGGTATCACCCAGTCACCCATCTTCAAACCAAACTCCTCTTTAGCCTCTTTTCCATTCACTCATCCCAGGGAAATGGGGGTGAGGATGCCAAAGAAAAGATGGCTGCCCACATCAAATCTTATGTCACCAATATAGTACCTCATCATTCCTGGCTTCCTCTTCACTTGTGGGATTGCACATATCCCCTTGGAGACATTTGCCATCTTCACGCACCCTTGTCCCCACCCACCCCCACCCCCATTTTGTCACCACCACCTCCCATCCCTTGGACCAGCATCTCTTTGTTGGAGGCAGCCCTCAGACTGCTGGAACCCACTTTGCCTGTATAAGGAGAGCCCGGAGTCTCTGAGAATCTATGATGTGGTGAGTCCTGATCCACTGATTAGTATGGGGGAGAGTCTTCAAATACCCCAGCTCCTTTGTCCCCTGATAGGACTTACATTATCCCTGATTGAGCTGTTCCCCTCTCCAGGCCTTTGCTTGCTCTCTCACCCTTCCTCAATGTCCTTCCTTGTCCAGTCCCACCTCTTTACTGGATGTTAAGAATCCTCATCTCAGACTCTACTACTGGGGAAGCCAACATAAGACAAGTATTTCTTTAAATTAAAAAAACAAAGCCTAAACTCTGCTACATTTTTTTAAATTTCTTATAAAAAAAAAAGAAAAGATTATTTTTAAAAGGAAGAGTTGGTGGAAATGTTTCCCAAAGAAACATTTTTAAAATATTTTGAGCCATGCAGAGCCGATGGATTGGTGTTACTTAAACTCTGGAATATGTTTTTATCTGCCCAACTGATGCGTTCATAAAGATCCTCAATCCAAACATTTGAATCTGCGGCTCAGTGTCAGATCCTCAGAATATAAAAGGAAAGAGAGGGATGCTTTTAGATTTAGCAATTGTTTGGTGAGGGCGCATGAGGTTTGAGACATTTGTGCCAGATAAAGAGATGAAAGTGATAGGGTACCGGAGTTGCTCTCAATTTAACACAGTTCCAGATAAGGAGTCTGCTAATCGCATTACTGCTTTGCAGACATATTCAGCGACAGGAACGTTATAAAGATGTAATTGGGCTCTACAAACCCTCCCCCCCACCCCCTTTTTTCATTCACCAAAGGACTGTTTAGTGACCCAGTTTCTTTATTAAGTATTAATGTATGGAACGTCTTTTCTTCGGTCCTCGGCAGCTGCCAAAACCTGAATGTATCAAACCCAACAGATCACAGCCATTCTGGAGGTCTATTAATAGCAAGATCATTTTCAAGTCCACTGTACTGACTAGCGTTTTGTTTTTTGGTTAGGCATATAATGCATTCCATATCACGTCTGGTGAGTTGTGTTTTGAGGCTGCATTTAAAAAAAAAATAAATCAGGCTTGTTTCAAATTAGGGCAACAATACATCCATCATTGTTAGGTATCTGGGGCTGGGATGTTGTGGTACCATAGCTAATATCTAGGTTTGTAGAGGCCTAAATTAAAGCACACTTGTCTTTTTTATGCTCCTGTACTGTGTTTCTTGATGTTTATCAGGAATCACAGAAGTGAAAGAAAGAAACTAGCTCTGTGGCAAGGAAGCACGTGGTGGTGGTGCCATACAGTATATTATCTAGGATGGATTCTGGTTGATTTGGAGGCATCTCAAATTAGGGGAAGGAACTGCAGAGGGGAAGAAAACATAACATTCCTTTCCCTGTCCAAACCATGTATCAAGTCCTTTGTGTGTGTGTGTGTGGTTTATGAAATCCCGCCCTACCATGGGGTCACAAAGATATTATCCTATGTGTTCTTCTAAAAGTTAAGTTTCGTATTTCACAGTTAAGTTTTTAACTCATTGGGAATTGATTTCGTAGATATATTCTTGATTTATTATTGCTTCAGACATTTTCATGTGATTTGAAGAGCCAGAAGAAGCAAATGTGTGTGTTTACACAGTACTTTTGGAACTGGAAGTTTTGGGATCTTTTGAAAAACAGACATATTGTGCCCTTGTTCTAGAGATTCTGATTCAATAGATCCGAGGTGACACCCAAGCATGTGTATTTTGTTAATACTATAGGTTCACTATCCTAGAAGAAAATATAGTTGAATATTTTTATAACCTTTGGGTGGGGAACATTTGAGAATAATACTAAAGACAAAATCCATTGAGAAAAACATCAGATGTATTTGACCATATTAAATATTTTTGTAAACTTTTTATTGACACATAAAAATTCATATATAAAAGTGCACCCATAAAATTTTTAAAACTGCACAGGAAGCAACACCATAAGCAAAGTTAAAAGTAAAATGGTAAACTAGGAAAAATGTGCAAGCAAATGCCACAGGAGCAATAGAACAGAGCATTAAGAACCTGAGTTATGGAGTCCAACTATCTGGGTTCAAGTCCCAGCCCCAGCATTTATGGACAAGACCCTGGACAGGTCACTGAAACTCTGCCTGCTATCCCATTTGTCAAATGGGGTTAATAATAACTTTATCGGATCATGGTGAACATTAAAATAGGTAAGGCCTAGAAAAGAGCTGAGAATAGTGACACATGGTAAGAGTCGATAAATACTACCTTTTAATGAGCTATTAGAAAATTAATACCCCAAAGAAGAATGGGCAGAGGACATGAACAAAGAGGAAATTCATTAAAAGCAACAATAATAATGCAATATGAATGCCTTTGCTGGTAATTAGGAAAATACAAAATAAAAGAAAGTACTATTTTGATCATTTTCAGGGATCAGATTGGCAGAGATTTAAAAGACATACAACAGCTACAGTTTGAGAGGGTCATGGGAGACAGAAATTCTTGCACACTGCTCTGTGGCTGATAGTCGGTATGGTTGTAAAGGAAAATAACTGCTGCCCTCCCCTCAGCACCACCCACTACCCCAGCTGCCTGGCCCCCTCCCCCCTGGGACCTGGACTTCTCCACATATATATTTATATGTATATTTATATTTATATAATTTTTAGAACAGCATTTACCTGGGGTGGATTGCAAAAACTGGCCACAAATTATCCCTATCCTGAGTGCACGTTGCTTTGTAACATGACTTTCCTTGAATCTGGGCTTAGCCATGTGACTTGCTTGGCCAATAGTATATTAGCAGATGTGGTATTAGCAGAGGCTTGAAAAGTGCTTGTGTGCATTCATGCTTTCCCTCGATAGCTGCACTTGGAACCCTGAGACACCATGTGGATGAGCCCCAGGGGGCCTGATGGAAAGGTCATATAGAGGAAAACTGTGGAGCCCTGGCCAACAGCCTGCCAACTACCAGCAGGGAGTGGCCATCTTAGACCCTCCATCCATGCCAAGCCTGCAGAAGGCTGCAGATATAAGCTGAGCCTAGCCCAAACTGGCAGCGCACAGAATTGTGAGGTGATAAGTGATTGAGGTCTCAAGCCACTAAGTTCTGGATGGTTTGTTATATTAGCTCAGAATAGTAGAATTTGGATGTTAAAAAGCGAAAAAGCAATATTTTATAACTCTGCATTTTCTAAATTTTATAAAATGCTGTATTAGTTTGAGAGTTAAAAAACAGCTTTTTTCATTTTTAAATTTTTTAATCAATTTAAAAAAAAATTAACTAAAAAAATGGAGGCCCCAGCTCCAACCAAGATGGCGTAGTAAGATGCTTCAGGCCTCTGTCTCCCCATAGAAGAAAAACTAGCAGAAACCTCTTTTTCAAAGCTCCAGAAAAACAGTTAAAGATTTACAGTAACAGGGACAGCTCTGAATCAAGTAAAAGGCTACTTAAAAGCAGTAGGATCTCAAGAGCCCCTCAGGTGGCCCCTTCCCTGTAGCGCAGAGCCAGCCTACACCCCCCAGTGTGGATCCGTGGTCTCAGTTCTGGAGGAGCAGAGTAACCATCATGTACACATGATGTCCAGCCCAATCTGTCTGGTGGTGGCCTGAGGGACTCACCATCCCAGAACTTGCCTATGTGAGAAAGCAGCTCACAGAGCTCTCCTAGGAGAACACAGTGGGAGAGCAGTCAATTGGCTGCATGGGGCAAAGGATTGCTGGCTGTAGGACATATAGTGTAGTGCCCAGGACTGGGAGAAAATAGTTTCCTAGGGAAGAGTTGAGATTTGGATCCATGCTGGGGCCACTTGCACATGCCCAAGATAAGATTCATGCACAGAAAGGACTAGGGAGGCCCTTACACTTTGGCCTGGAGCTATTCTCGAAACTCATTGTATGGATAAGCCCTGAAGGAGAGCACTTGCACAGGTCAATCTGCAAAGACTGGGAAAGGTGTTTCCTTTTTTCCTTTCTTTTTTTTTTTAGCCCCTGGCATCCAAGGAAAGCTCTGTCATAACACTAGCTGGATACAAGCTTAAGTAACAGATGCCTTAGAGTCTCAATTCCAATGAAAACATAATAAAATATCAAAATATACAGGGCTCAACAAAAGGTTACAAAACATACAAAGAAATAGGAAGTGATGGCAAAGGGAAAGATTAAAGCATTAGAAACCATCAGTGTCCCAGACCTGAGACATACCAGACAAAGACTTTTAAAAATGGTCCTGGATATGCTCAAAGATCTAAAGGAAAATGTGGAAAAAGGACTTAAGGAAAGTCAGGAAAATTATGGATGAACACAAACAGAATATCAGAAGATAGATGGAATTTATGAAAAGGAATCTAACACAGCTGAAGAGCACAGTAACAGAAATTAAAAATTTCCTAGAGGGGTTCAAAAGCAGATTGGAGGTGGTAGAAGAAAAAATCTGAGAACTTGAAGACAAGACAATTGAAATCAATCAGTCTGAGGAGCAAAAAGAAAAAGAATGAAGAAAGGTAAACAGAGCCTGAAGAACATGTGGGACACCATCAGGCATACCAATATACATATTGTGGGATTCCCAGAAGGAGGAGAAAGAGAGAAAAGGGCAGAGAGAATATACACAGAAATAATGGCTGAAAACTTCCCAAATTTAATGAAAGACATGAATGTACACAACCAAAAGGCTCAACAAACTCCCAATAGGATAAACCCAAATAGACCCATGCTGCAGCATATTATACTCGAATTGTCAAATGCCAATGATAAAGAGAAAATTCTGAAGGCTGCAAGAGAGAAGCAAAATGTCATGTACAGCTGAGGGAGTTCATCACCACTAGACTGGCTCTACAAGAAAAGCCAAAGAGAGTTCTGCAGGTTGAAAGGAAAGGACCATAAACAATAGATGGAAGCCACATGAAGAAATAAAGATTGCTGGTGAGTAAATATAAATGTCAGTACTATTATATTTTGGGCTTGTTAAGTTCTACAGTATCTAAAAGGAAAATGCATAAATGTAATGATAAATTCATGGTTTTGGACCCATACATGTATAAAAATACTTGTAACAAGAACTACATAATGGTGGGGGGACAGAAGGGTATAGGAAAACAGTATGTGTATACAATTAAAGTTACGTTTGTGTCAAAGCAAATGAGATTGTTATGGATTGAGGATGTTAAATTTAAGCCCCATGCTAACCACAAGGAAAATACTGGAGACTGTGCAAGCTCATAGAGACAAAAAGTAGAATATAGGTTACCAGGGGTGGGGAGCAGGGGGAATGGGGAGTAAGTGTGTAATGGGTATAGGGTTTCTATTTGGGGAGATGGGAAAGGTTTAGTAATGGAAGATGGTAAGGGCACCACAACATAGTGAATGTGATTCATCCCACTGAATGGTGTGCTTGGGAGGGGTTGAGATGGGAAGATTTATGTTGTATATATGTTCCCACAATTAGAAAATAAAAAAGAATGAGCAACCAATGAGACAATGTCAATTTAACGCAATATGTGATCCTCGATGGGATCTAGCAAGGGAGGAGAAAAGGCCCAAAAGGGCATTTATGGAACCTGTGAAAAATTGGAATATAGACTGTAAGCTTTATATCAATGGTAAATTTCTTGAACTTCATAATTGCACTTAAGGTGGTTACGTGAGTGACGATCCTTGTTCTTCAGAAATGTACATGGCAGGATTAAGCTAGTTCAAGGAGCATGATGTAAACAACCTACTCTCAAGTGCTCAGAAAGTGGATTGATAAATAGACAGACAGCTGTTTGTTATAATATTAATAGCTAACATTTAAATAGCACTTAATATTGCCAGGCACTGGGTGCTTTACCTGTATTATCTCAATACCTACAATAATTCAACTGCAGAAAGAATTATTATCATTTCATTTTTCCAGTTGAGAAAACTGAGGCCCAAAGAGGTTAAGTATTTTGTCCAAGGTCATACAACTAGTAAAATGGCAGATCTGTGGTTGGTCCAAAGCAGTTTGTTTCCTGAGTCTCTGCTTTTAACTGGCACCTATCCGCATGTAAATCTGAAAGGTCATTTCTCAATGACCTGGTGTGGGAAAGTCCCAACCGTGAGACTACAGGATTCTCCCTAGTCTCTCTTGGGAAAAGTTTCCTAGCTTTATACAATTTCTCCAAGCAATAAAATGGTGGAGTGGGTGTCTGGAGAAGATGGGCTACAACTCAAATGGTTTCCATTTTGCTGCTTGTTATCAACTCTCTTACAGGGATTTGTTTTTGGTGGAGAGACAGGGTTAAACCTCTGACTAAAAACAGGTTTGTCAGTTGACAAGTTTCTTATAATTTATGCTTTCTTTCTCCATCAAGACTGTCAAAGAGAGAGCTATTTAGAAGGTTGTTTAAACCATGTTCTCTTGTGCAAGAGGTATTTTTTAATACCACACCTCCAGCACAGTTCTGCACACATTAGAAGCACCCAATCCATTGAGTAGATGATGATGATGATGATGATAATGATGATGATGATCAGGAATACCCAGCAAGTTCTCAACAGGGAGTGATCTGTTTGAGTAGAGTCAGGTTACACCTGGGTTCAAATCCCACCTGTCACCACTATTTACAAGTCATGCGTCTTTGAGCCTTATTTAGTCTCTTGATGCCTCTGGCTTTTCCTGTGTCAGATAGGAATGATAAGATAGTGGTTGTAAAGATTAAATGATATGATTAGTGTCAAGCACCTGGCAAGAGCTGCTACTCTGTATCATCATCACCATCGTCATCTCAACTTACCAATAAATATTCTAGAAATTATGACTTCAACAAGTTCCAAATTATCTACAGAGTTCAATTTCATCCCAAATGAAAGAAATGGGAGATCTTTACCAGGGATGACATAACTGAGAGTCTAAAATTCTAGTTGGCAATACTTTTGTGTAGTCTCAATAGTGTAAAATCTTCATGCGATGGTGGTCTTAGGTGGTCGAATGGAATCGAGATTGGTGATACCATCTGGAATCACTTGATCATTCTTGCCATTTCCAGGGAGAAATTACCTCCAAATACTGTTGAGACTCGGAAAAGTGAGTCCCTTCTAACTCAGCGTGGCCACGGCCACGGACTGTCAACACCTGAAAACAATGGACAGTAAGTCTGGGCCTGTTCCATATCTTCATTATTGCCTCCAGCAGCCATAACTACACAACATGACAGGTTCTTCTCTTCCAGCAGAAAGAGTTAATGTGGGCCTCTCCCTCTAAGCCCACTCTGCAGGTGAACTCACTGCCCTCCCCTGCTATGTGGGACATGACTCCTAGGGGTGTAAATCTCCCTGGAAACATGGGACATGACTCCTGGGGATGAGCCTGGACCCAGTATTGTGGGATTGAGAACATCTTCTTGACCAAAAGGGAGAAGAGAAATGAAATAAAATAAAGGTTCAGTGGCTGGGAGATTTCAAATGGGATCGAGAGGTCATTCTGGAGGTTATTCTTATACACTATATAGAGATCCGTTTTTAGGTTTTAGTATATGGGAATAGCTTGAAGGAAATATCTGAAACTGTTGAACTGCAACCCAGTAGCCTGGATTCTTGAAAACGATTCCATAGCTATTCACTTATACCGTGTAACCATGTGATTGTGAAAACCTTGTGGCTCCCACTCCCTTTATCCAGTATGGACAGATAAGTAGAAAAATGAGGACAAAAATTAAAAGAATCATGGGAGGGGGATGTTTTGGGTGTTCTTTTTTACTTTTATTTTTATTCTTCTTTTTTTTTGGAGTAGTGAAAATGTTCAAAAATTGTGGTGATGAATGCACAACTACATAAGGTACTGTGAACAACTGATTGTACACTTTGGATGATTGTATGGTTTGTGAATATGTCTCAATAAAATTGAATTTAAAAAAAGCACATGGGCCAGGGGTCAAATAACTGTTCACTAGCTATGTGACCTTCAACAAGCCATTGAACCTCTCCTGTCTTAATTGTAAAATGGTTACGATGTCAGAAAGACTATATAAAATATCGTGTATAAAGCAAAAAAGAAAAGAGAAAAAAGAAAAAAAAAGAGGTAATACGGCCAGTCTTAGATAATAATTCAAAGTCTGTAACCATAAACTGGAAACAGGACAGAGTCATGTTTAAAAAACCAAGAGATTTTGTTAAATAACAGCAGGTAAAATTGAAGGGAAGGTCATAGCTTTTGTATTTCTGTAACTAATGCAATCTAATGATAATCCACATCTGCAAGAATCCCTCCATTTTGTAAGGTTATAATTAAAATATGCCTTGAATAATCATCTTCCTCACCTTCTTTAGGGGACATTGTTTACATTTCATCACATCTTTGAAAATATAATAGACCCCTATTTTAATCAGCCTTTCCTATTTGGATCACTTCTTTAAAAGACTGATTAACAGGTTTATTTTTAAAAACACAACCGAGCAGTGAATTTGCCTGGTGTCAGAGGTACCATACATAGGTCAGCAGAGTTTTAGAGAGAGTTTGATAATTGATAGCTATGATGCCAGAAGACCCTTTGGCAGGTCGTTGCAGTAAAGGCCCCCAATTTGTTCATGTTTCCCTGTATCCAGCCCTTGGGCGGCCCCCTTCCACACTGACTTTAGACTTAGCCATGTGATTTGTTTGACCAATAGGACAATAACAAATGTAATGCAAGCAAAGATTTGAAAAGTGCTTGCACACTGGGGCTAGCCCTTTCTTGGGAACTCCTGTCATAGCTGCCATGTTAACAAGTCCATCCAGGGCTGCTTGCTGGATGATTACAGAGCCATGGCTGGAACTCAAATGGTCACCTCAGGTAGCAGCCAACCAACATCCTAGCTGACGCAGCAGCTGCCTGCAGACTCATGAGTGACACCCAGCTAAGACCAGCAGAAGACTCATCCATCTGAGCCCAACTCAGATTGCCAGACCACAGACTTCCGAGCTCAATAAATAGTTGTTTTAAGCCGCTAGGTTTTGGGGTGGTTTGTTACCCTGTGAAATCTAACTGAAATAGCATCCCAGGGAGAACAGAGTTGTAGCACCAGCATCAGGGCAGATGCTGGACCCCATCTGAATGATTTTGCTTATAAACAGCTGTGACTGGTGTCGACATTAAACAACAGGAAGTGAGAAAATACAGTGTGGTCCTTCCATCCACAAATAGTTATCAACATGGCCGCTATGAGAACCAGAACAAATGTAGCCAGACAGATAAGCCTTAGGGTAAGGTCTGGATTTATTAACAGGCACCCCACTACACAGTGTTTGGGATCAATCAAGTAGACAGTTGAAGTGCTGAGGATTTTAAGAACAGTGAGGCCTCCAAGTTTAGCACCACCTAAAACTTCATTTGTTTGCTGCTTTGCGTTTTATGTTTTGCATAAAGCTCCCGAAAAACTTGGTTGGACCAGAGCAACTTACTCACAAAACTGGGAATTGCTTCATGATGTTTGGATTTTTGTTTTGTTTTATTTTGTTTTTAATCGACTTTTCCTAAGTGTGTGCTGTGGAACAGTAATTCTGTAAGATGTCCCTCAGGGAAGGGGCTCTGTTGTGACCTAAGTCGCTGCACGCTCTTGACCCTTCTTGGGATTTCACAATGCACCTTGGCATATTAAAGACCTGGTCTTCTTCATTTATCTCAGTGCTTCCAAAACGTATTTGACCATAGAGCCTCTTTTATAAGTAATGTATGTTAAAATTCCATTACCCAGTGTTTATCAGAATACACGTTGAGAAAATTTTTTTAACTTTTATTGTAATGAAATATAGCACACATGTAGAAACAAGCATGAAGCACAAACATGCAGCATAATGAATTACTGTAGAGCAAGCTCTTGCAACTACCACTCAAGTCAAGAAACAGAACATTGCCAATCCCTCCACTAGACCCCTACGTATTCCTGGCCCAACACAAACCTCCATAGAGGTAACAATTTCCCAGACTTTACGGTAAAGAGAAACAGAACCAACAATCTCTGTGTATACACGTATATAAAGAGATTTATTATAAGGAACTGGCTCATGTGATTGTAGGATTTGGCAATTCTGAATTCATAGGGCAGGGCAGAGGCTGGAAATTCTGGCAATTGTGTTCAATTCATGAGTCCAAATTTCTTAGGCTGTAAACTCAGAAAGGAGTGGAGGATGTAGAATTCCTTCTGATCCCTGGAACTGTCAGTTCTCCCTCTTAAGACCTCCAACTGATCGACTGAGGCCCACTCACATTATGGAGGGTAATCTCTTTTACTTAAGGTCAACTGATTGGAGATGCTAATATCATCTACAAAATACCTCCACAGGAACAACTAGGCCAGTGTTTGACCAAACAACTGGACACCATGACCTAGCTAAGTTGACACATAAAATTAACCATCACATGCACCATTCCCAACAATATAATTGGCTACTTAATCAGGCATTAGGGCACCAAGATCAATGAGCTCCACCAGATGTCTGGGGCACAGATCAAAAGTACAAACTCAGTGGAAGAATCTACTGATAGGCAGGTTGCCGTCACTGGACTGGATCTGGAGTCAGCATTAGCCCGGATCAAAATCTCATCAATGTCAGGCTTTCCTTGAAGCTGGGTGGCACGGAGAGCAGCTGGAACAAGGCAGATTCATCCCTAACTCTGCTGTTCACCACCCTGGATCCATATGTGTAGTTTCTGAAGAGTCAGCAATTCTAGGTTTTAAACAGTCTAAATTTTCAGTTTCTTTACACTTTTTATCATCCACTCGTGATTTTTTAATTAAAGCATTTTAATTCCTTTCTCCATTCAGCTGTTAGAGTTGAGATCCATATTTAGTTTTCTAAGCTGCTCCTGGTTTTGTTTTATTTGGAACTTTTTTTGCACATGAATTTTTTTAGTTTGTCATAAAAATGTTAGAGTGGAACATTAATACAATTCAGTTTAGTTCTGTAATGTTAGAAAACTTTCAAAAAAATAATACAAGATGGACTGGAAAAAAATTTTAGCCAGACAAGTTTTCCCTCATAGTTATCTTGACTAGTGTTTTGCAATCACATGAAGCCTGGACTCTTAATATCTTCTCACTCTGGATGCCTGTTTGCTTTATTCTCCCATGAGAAACACCACAAGGACAAGAACATTACATTCTTTTGGTAATGGCCGTGGAGCAACCTATTGGAGGGCAAGAACCTGACATTTATTGAGTTGCTTCAAAGTTCCAAACTCTGTACTGAGCTGTTGACGTACATTATGCAGTTAATTCTCCTAACTATTCTGTGAGGGAGGTATTATCATCTGTCTTTTACGACAGGGGGAAACAGGCTCACCGAAGCAAAATAACTTGTGCAAATTCTCACAGGTCACACAGCCAGTCCATAGCAAAGGCGGGATTTCGACTCCAGGTCAAATCTAACCCCAAAGTCCATGTGTTTCCCACTGTCTTCCTGTAGGAGCAAGGGACTAGGAAGGTTGTTCTATTAACAGGAATTATATAGAGTGTTGCCTTTGCTGTATGCTAACTGGTGAGGGAAAATCTTTATAATCCCCTTCTGCCTCAGTTTGGGTTACACTAGAAGTGGAATCTGGGACGAGGATTTGAGTGCAAGTCATCGTTTCTCTTCTTTGGCTGGTGATTCCAGGAAACAGCAGCAGGTGATTCAAGGAAAGTGGGGAAATAAAACAGGGAAGGGAAGGCAGCCAATCCAGGGAGCGTTATCAAACACTGGGGGCAATTGGAGCTGAGCCCTGCCAGCGAACTCCCAGAGCCCATGTTGAACACACACTGCATAGCTGCCCCAGCTGAGGGGCGAGAAAACTGACACATCTAGGCACCAACTCGCCTCCATGATTAGTTGAGGGCTGCTTCCAGAGAGGTTAACCTCCAGTAGCTTGGCTTTGCCCTAAGGGTAAACCATATGCTCCCAGGACTAGAAAGTGGAGAATCACAGGTGTTTGCAGTTACCAGCCTTTGGCGTAGAGGCAGATAGATATCAAGGGGCAGGAAACTGATACTGTCTGCTGTACCCTCTGTTCCAGTTTGCTAATGCTGCCATTTGCAAAATACCAGGAAATGGATCGGCTTTTGTAAAAGGGTTTATTTGGTTCCAAAGTTACAGTCTTAAGGCCAAAAACTGTCCAAGGTAAGGCATCAGCAATAGGGTACCTTCACTGGAGAAAGGACATCAGCATCCAGAAAACCTCTGAGAGCTGGGAAGGCACGTGGCTGGCATCTGCTTGCTCCCAGGTTGTGTTTCTTAATGGCTTTCTCCAAAACATTGCTCTTGGGGTATTTTGTCCTCTCTTAGCTGCAGCTCTTCTTAAAATGTCACTCTCAGTTGCTCTCTAAAATGTTACTCACAGCTGCTCTGAGCTCCTTCTCTCTGTGAACTCTTTTTATGGCTCCAGTGATTTAATTCAGATCCACCCTGAATAGGCGGGGTAACACCTCCATGGAAATTATCCAATCAAACATTTCACTCACAGTTGATTGAGTCACATCTCCGTGGAAATACTCAATCAAAGAATTCCAATCTAATCAACACTAATACGTCTGCCCCCACAAGACTGCATCAAAGAAAATGGCTTTTTCTGGGGGACATAATATATACAAACCAGCACACCCTCTAACAATAAAATCAAATGAAAACTAGATAAACATGAGCTCTGGGAAGGAAGAGGCTCTAGGAAAGTTAAAAATCCCCCCATAGGGTTTTGCAATGTCATTTTCCTGAGACATGCACACTGGCACCTTCAAATCTAACTTACGACACTAAGGAAGTGACACCAGCACAGTAGTTTAATCCTGTGGCTCTTACCTGTGGGCAACCCTATTAACAGTCCATTTGTTTCCCCCACGGAGGTTCAGTCACTGAAGTTCACCCACTGCATCTTGTAACTATTAGTGACATGCTGGGAAGTATTATTTATGAGCATGTACCAAAAAAGATTTGACAAAGTTTTCACATGTCATCAGATACTAAAGACATGATTTCCAAATCTGAGTGGGGAGGAGCTGGACTGGGTTTGATCTCAGACAGTCTCTTATCCCTGGAGTTTTTCATCCCACTTTTCCATTCACAAAATAGAGGGAGGGGTGGATAGTGCACTGTGGCATTAAAGATTTTAAGTACCAACTAAAGAAAGGGGCTTTTTTAATGCTGATTAACCTGCTTAATCCATTCAGAGACAGTAATTTCAATAGCTTTAAAATAGAAGAAAAATGTAAGAAATGGGGTGGTGGTGGTCAGGGTTGACTTAAGAAAACCACTGAAGTTAACTTGTACAAAATATAGAAGGCTGGGATGCTGGGTAGATCCACAGAGAGCAAACATTCAAAAGAAAAAGGCTACAAAATTGAAATATTGTTCAGTTTCTGGCTCAATTCCTCATTGGACTACTGTCCTGCCTTGTACAGATGTGCTGTAATTTAAATTAGCTCTTTTAAAACTAGTTTTAGACCAAGGAGTAAAAATAAGATTAGGCTAATTATCAAAGCAATCATTCCTTTCTTAAAATACACACACACACACACACACACACACACACACACACACACACACACACGCATAATTTTTAAAAAGACAACACATTCTTTCTTAAAGAGGAAATGATTTCTAGAGTCTCAAAGCTTGCTGTTTGTTTTAATTAACCTCAACCTCTCTCAGGATTTGTTTTGTGACTAGGACTAGTTAAATTGCTCACTGACCATAGCACTAATGATGGAATTATGACCTGGATTAGAGTTTGAGTTCTGCCACTTACTGGTTATGTTACCTTGGGCAGGTTACTTAACCTTTACAAGTCTTAGTTTCTTTACTTGTAAAATGGTGCCAATAGTGGCACATTCCTTATCAGCTGTAGGGCAAAATTTGTGCTTCAATGGAAAGCTATGCATTGTCTAGAGCAGGAGTCAGAAAATCTTTTCTGTAAAAGGCCAGATAGTAAATATTTTAGACTCTGCAAGCTATTTGGCAGCAGTTGCAATCACTCAGTACTGCCAACGTAGCATGAAAGCAGCCATGGACATTACACAAATGTGTGTGCATGGCTGTGTTCCAATAAAACACTATTTACAAAAACAGCCAGTGGACTGCATGTAACTCATGGGCCATAGTCTAGAGCACACCCTTCTGGATCATATGACTCCAGCCTTGCAATGCCATTAGCTATTTTACAACTCTGCAAGTTGTAGATTACTGGTACATAAAATAATTCTTGTCTATGGACGTACAAATTCTGTCCAGTAGAGGTTCAAATGACTTCCCTCCCCCACTGTGGAAGAGTCCAATTTGCCTCCATCTGAACATTCACATCAATGTTCCTGATCTATAAATGGGTTTGTTCATTGGATTTGCCTTTGAACTGATTGTAACATCTTACCAGTTCCCATGTTAATGAGTTCAATAAAATCTTTATGAAAGTCATGATTGTACCTTCTTGGAAAATTAGCCTTCAACCCAGCCAATGCTTTTGAAGGGCTTCACATAGAGAGCCTGACACCAGTAAAGTTGTTG
Source organism: Choloepus didactylus (assembly GCF_015220235.1). Taxonomy (NCBI): domain Eukaryota; kingdom Metazoa; phylum Chordata; class Mammalia; order Pilosa; family Megalonychidae; genus Choloepus; species Choloepus didactylus. Next base: position 11,039,051 of record NC_051335.1, read on the forward strand.
TTGAGTTGTTACTACTGTTGTTGTTATTGTGTTTGTATAAAATAGAGCTCCAACAAGAAACAGGACTGAGCCCAGAAGGTTCAATTGAAGAGACCATGATGAGAAGCCATCACCCACCCTGTGACAAGATGGGGAACTAGGGCCATGGTGGGCAGGCCATGCAGCAGGATCTGTGGCCATGGAGGAAACAGGGAAGAAATAGCGCAAGACTTCTCTCTCCTCCTGCCTTCCGGTCACCTGCTGGGCACGCCTATTGGCAGGACCAATCAGAAGTCAGCTGGCAGGGGGCCTGGGAGATGCAGACTGCCTCCTGGGCCACACAACAGGGCAGAGAAGGGTAGAGAATGCATCTTGGGGGTTTGAGGGGAGGGGCAGGAATGATGAATAACCAGCCCAATTATTAAATTTTTATAACTCTTTACATTTTCTTAAACTTTTGCATAAAATTTGTTATGAGAAGGTAGAGCAATTATAGCACCACCACTACCACCCCCTTTAGAGATAAGGTATGTACAGCTTAAAATACTTCAAGTTCTGCTAACAAGGGGCATAGCCTTCTGACTCAAAGGTCAGTGTGCACAAAACAGAGGTCAGGTTTTCATGAGATGAAATCCTAGGGATACTGAGGAACTGTCACAGATTAGAGGAGACTTAGGAGACATGACACCTAAATATAATGTGGAATCCTGGACTGGATCCAGGACCAGAAAAACAAAGTGGAAAAACTGGCAAAATCCAAAAAAGGCTGTGGTGGTTTGGAACCGTATACACCTCAGAAAATCACGTTCTTAAAGCTGATCCATTTCTTAGATGTGGACCCACTGCAACTGCCAGGATCTTTTGATGAGGTTACTTCAGTTAAGGCATGGCCCACAGTGGGTCTTAATCCCCATACTGGAGTCCTTTATAAGAAAACGTAATTGAGATAAAGGGAGAAAAAGCCAGGGAAGCAAGAAGCTGAAAGCAACTGGCATGATGGGTCCTGGGTGGGTGTAAATTGTTTGCTGCTGTCAAAGACACACTGGGAGGGAACCTTCTGGGATCCTACAGGAAGTTATTCCAGATGTCAGAAATCCAACACCAAAAAAATAAAAATAAGCTCCAGTTACTAAGCTGATTAGGGTCTGGCATTTCAAAATTAAGAGCACCTTTAGGATGAGCAATGTGTGAAATCTCTGGAAATGGTCCAGCAATTCAGCAAGTATGTGGCTTAGGAGTGTTCTGGAAGCTAGCAGATGGATTATGGCCATATAAGGAGTTATTTTCTCATGTCACATTCAACGATTAGAATCATCTAAGAGCAGGAAGGGATCTTGTGAATTCTCTTATTCACCCCCACCCCCCAGTTTTATGAATGAGAAAAACTGAGGCCCTGAGAGGTGAAATGATGTGTCTACAGCCACACAGAAAGTAAGCTGAGACTACAAACAAGTTCAGTGCTTTTCCCACAATCCCAGAGCACCACTTCCAGTCTTTGTACAGAAAACCCAACAATTCCAGACCAACCACCAGTGCTCCCACCCCCACCTCCCAGGGGGACAGGAGAGCCAGGTTAACCAAAGGAAAGACAGGAATCCTCAGAGCCATCTCCTGTCTGTGCAAGATGATGGGAACCACATTTGGCAGTTCCTCCAGGGAGGTTGCCCAGAGTCTAGCTAGAGAGCTGGCTTGTGAAATGCACTTTTAAAGATGGCTGGTCAGGGGTTTTCTAGAATGTCCTTCAGTTTGGGTTTGTCTGATGTTTTCTCATGATTAGATGTGGTTAAATATATTTCACAAGAATCTCACAGAATGATGTGTTTCTTTATTTCCTTGTTCCTTTGTCTCTGTAGAACCAAATCATCAATGTTTCTTGATTATAATTTATCTGGTTGGATGTGGGTTATTACTGGCAACGTTGGTGAAGGTGGTGTCTGTAGGGTTTCTCCACTGCAGAGTTACTATTTTAACCTTTGTAACTGAAAAGTATTTTATGAAGAGAGACTTTGGGACTATGTAAATCTCTCATTTCTTATCATATTTTTGCCCAGTGATTTTAGCATTCTTCAATGACTCTTGCCAGGAACAACTACTACCATGAACTTTATCCTTGGTTATGATGTGAGGTATGGACCTCCTTTTATCTTTTGCCTTATGGGTAACCGATTGTCCCAATAGCATTAATTAATAGTACATCCTTTCTCTGCATATTTATAATATCACACCATTTTTGTATCACAATCCTAGAAATTCTTGAGTGTGACCGAAATTGCATTGAATTTATACGTCTTATTGATTGGAAGAAGCAAATAGGTTTCTAGACTCTAAGAACTTTTGATCAAAAAGGGCTTCAGAATTCATCAAGATCAAACGTCAATGGCTTCTCACAGTTTTCAAGACAAAGATGAAACACTTCACCTTCGCCTAAGAAACTCCTCACAATCGGACAAAATTGTGCTTTTTGTCCTGTTACCTTCCTCCAGTCCCCTACACTGTATCCTATTGAACTCCTTGCCTTTTCTTCTCCCCAAAATGCTGTTCCTTGCCTCCACACCCTCACATGTGCTGTTCCATATGCCCAGAACCCCATTCTTCCTCCCGCTTTGTTGTTACTTCCTTGAGGAAGCCCACCCAGACCTTTCTGTGTCTCCTTGTACCATATTATTATGGGTTATTTGTCTGTCTCCCCCAAGAGAATATAAGTCCACTGAGGCCAAGGACTGCGTCTTAATCTTTTTCTTTGTAGCTGTAGCATTTATCACCGTGCCTGAAGCTTGGTAAATACACAGTTATGCTTCTAGGCTTGGCTTAAATTCTTCAAAGGACAGACAGTTTGCTACCTCAAAAGGCAGCCAGTTCCATTTTCACACTGTTAGAAGGTTCTTCCTCCCAGCAAGCTGAATTGGCCTCCCTATACTGTCTCCACATTTGCCCTTGTTTTGTCCTCGGGAACTGAACCTATTAAAGAGCAGGGATCTCCTCCCAGGGCGAGCCTTGCCAGGGACTCTTCAAGAAGGTGGCTCTTCTTGAAACAATTCAGCTCTGCTTGTTTGGGGAATGAATTCTTCCTTTCAAAGAGTATTTGATTTGAAGTTAGAAAAATCCGAGTTTCCCCCAAAGTGTTTCAACTGTTAGGCTATTTTAGCATGCTCCCAGAGCTGCATCCCTGAAAACCTTCTACTACCTCACTTCGAGCCAAGTATTCACATTCAGCATGTTGTTTGTCACTTCAGTGACGACAGTCGCCCTTTCCCACCATCTTTTCATGGGAACTTAATGGTTGCAACTGGCTTCTTTGTTCTCTGCTCTGCTGGGCGTTCCATGAGGCACGAGGTGGCTTGTAGCTGCCCAGTGCCCCCAGCCTTCAGCTGCAGAGGCCTGGACTAGATCTGCCCATGAAGTCCGGTACCACATCTACAAAGAAGGCCATAGAATAGATTTTCTCAAAGGACCATCTGCATTAGAATCTCCCAGTGAGTTTACTAACCATTTAGATGCCTAGATCCCCACTCCTGATCTTCCAGATTGAAATCTTTGGGGATGGAGGCCCCATATTGTGCACTTTAAGCAGCCTCTTTGGAAGCTTCTCATACACGCTGAAGTTAGGAGCCACTGCTCTAGGTATTGGCAAAGTAACCACCAAAGGCACTGTCACTCATCTGTTCTGGACATTCATTTATGTCTAAGCTGATGCAAACCCCTACCAACCTCTTATCTATTCCTTTTTCTTTTTCCCTCAGTTGTAGTGGGGGCAGGGATTGGGTTTGGTAGCCCCAGTGCCAAGCATGAAACATGGCCCGTACTAGGTGCAATAGTGGGTGCTTGGTAAATAGCTGCTGAATGAAAGCACAGGAAACAAACATTTCTTTGTCCTTCCACCGCATTGAGTCTTGTACTACTGGAGAGAGACTATAGTAGAATTGAGGTGAGAGGCCTGGGGACCAAGTGAGAAAACCAGAATGCACGGGAGCAGGCAGCCCATGGTGAGCCCAGGAGTGGCAAAGGCTTGCACTGTTGGGTCTCTACATGATAACTTACTATTCCAGTAAATTAGACACTCAAGGAATATTAATATTAATGATAAGCATAACCACTTTGGAAAGCCAGGATGTAGAGTGATTATGAATCATTCAGTGGGGGTTCATATTCCAACTCTTAGCAGCTTAATTTCTCTGTACCTCAATTTCTCTAGCTGTACAATTTGGGTAATTCAAGGCTGTGATCTCTGTGTGCTGATTGTGATAATGCTATCTGTGGTAACAGAGATACCCTCAAACCTCAGTGGCTTAACACAATTAACTTTTATTACTCAGTCATGTAAAGTACAAATAGATGTTCTTGTTTGGTGGGTACCTCTCCCCTAATTGGTGATTCAGGGACCCGAGTTGTTTCCATATTGGGGCTTCACATCCCCTATAGCCTTGGAGCCCTCTGCTAGGACCTCTGCATCCAGTCAATAGACAGAGGAAGAGAAGGTGAGAAGGCACATCAGCTCATGCCCAATAAACCTATCTTATGTCTTTCTTCCTTCCTTTCTTCCTTTCTCTTTTTTTCCTTCCTTCCCTCCTCTCTCTCTCTATCTCTGTCCCCCTATCATCATCATCATTATCATTTCTTGAACATTTATTATGTGGCAGACTCTGTTCTTGGAAATTTGCATACATTATCTTATTTAATCACCACAACTATCTTACTTTACGGATAAAGGAACTGAGACTCAAAGAGATGAAGGAAATTGCTCCTGGTCACTCATCTATTAAGTGGTAGTGCCGAAGCTCATACCCCACACTGCCTTGAGTCTCAGGATGCAAGCCGAGCTTGCCTTCCACTCTAAAATGCTGAAGCAGAAGCCAAAATGGACTCTGGGATGATATTAAAATTTAGGAAGGTCTGGGAAATGATACAGAAAGAAAGACCCTGGCCTTATAACCTGAAACATGACGCTGAAGCCCAAAGCCAGTTTTGGCAGATGACTGTGAGTTCACTCACAGTTGATCTCAAGAACAAAACAATGATGCTTATTGTGACACATTTGTTGTCATATGCTCCCTGATACCTTCCCTTATCACATAGGGTTGGGAAATTCCTTCCTGACCAAAGAGTCCCTGTTTGTATTAGAATATCTGGGATAGGAAGGGGGAGATAGAAGGGATGTGGGTAGGAGATAAAGAGAAATTCAGCTTCGATGTACAAAATACCAGAGCAGGGGATTTTGGAATCCCCAAAGCCAGATAATCTCAGCCTCTTTTGGGAATGAGGACCCAAAATAAAGATAGCACTTTATTTTCCTACAGACAAAGCTAGGTGAGCATAGGACTTAGACATTTTTCAGTAATCCCTCAGCCTCTCAGGGGTCTGAAGCCCAGAGGTTGGGAACCCAATGGGTATGCTAGAAGAGAAGACAGGATTCATTTTGAGAGCCAACTTTGTTAATTTGGTAGTGGTTGCTTGATACACTGTGTTGAGATGGATTGTGAGGACTGGTCTAGATGTCATAGGAAAGATTGCTATGACTGATTGTTGATATCTCTCCCTGGTCTGGACAGGGATGGTAGCGGCATGTATGCCAAGTGTTTGCCATCTATGATCCTGTCAAGTCACCATAAGAAGAAAATGAGGCACACAGTTGCAACTACTAGCAGAAGCAGGTCCTGATCCCTGGTCTCCTCATTAGCACCTTGTTCGTGACACTGAGTTGAATAAAGGATCTTTATTTTACTATTTATGCTCAGGCACGATGCATTCAATTTTCCTTCCACATTTGTGGAAAGGCTGCTTCCAGGACAGACATGGTATAGTTTCCTTCTTTCATCTGAGAAAACAAAACCAAACAAAGTTTATTTGGGGATTTGCCTGGTGAATTTATTTAATTGTTGAGACAAGGGTTTCAATTCTGGTTGATTTCCATGCCCACTTTCCTGTTGTAACACGATCGTGCCCAAGCATTAGACTTTGAAATTAGAGAACTAGTTTGTGGTTGAACTAAAATCTGGTGCAATTCAAGAGACCTGGTGAAAGCTTTCCTTCCTTTTTTTCTCTTGCCTCAACCTCCAAGGCCCCTCACTCACTTTCTGTTTTAATGTTTTCCCAGCATCTGAGGTTGATTAATTGCTGCTTGGTCATAGCACATCCACACCCATACCCCATACTGAAGAAACTCATGGTTCCCATAAAACCTCTCTACACTAGAGCCAGAATGGACTTTGGTTTCATCTATTCCATCTTCTGAGGAGACTAAGGCATGGAGAGGGCAGAGCTAGAATTTTTCAGGGTTGCAATGCTGGAAGCAAATTTTCCAGAATCCAGTATTCCAATTGGCCAATTTGCTGAATGGCCAACTCACGCCGCTGTCTTGTTTTGTGAAAGCTTCTTTTAGGTGATGAGGTCTCATTTTGTCTTCATTTTAAGGAAAATTCCATTTGCCTCTGCCCCACCTCACTCCTACTGCAGGTGAGCCTGAAGGGAAGAAAAAGATGAGAATGAAAAGCCTGAGAAGGCTGTATAAGGAATAGGAATAATAATTTTTATTAAAATATTTTCTGTTAATACATATAATGAAAATACTGTGTGTATATTTATGATATGTTCTTGAATAAGACTCTATTATTGAAGTATATTAATAAAGAACATATTCTTACAACTCAATTCTTCTGATGAGTCAGAGTATAAATAGATTTTTCCTGTGCCCTTCAGTCTCCTCTCTTTCTCTCTCTTTCTCTGGTCGTTAGTCCGGGCTGCATTTCTTCTTCATCTTCTTTCAATTCCCTCAAAACACCAAGCCCTTTGTACTTGCTGTTCTCTATGTCTTTAATGCCCTAACTTTACTCTTACCATTGACATATTCTTGATGTCTTTTAAGTCTCAGCTTAAATGTCCCCTTCTCAGGAAGGCTCTACCTAGTCACCTACTCTAACTTCCCTTTTTTATCTCATCTATCAGTTAACTTTTGCTATGTAACAAACCATCTGAAAATTTAGTGCCTTAAAACAACAACCATTTATTTAAATCATGATTCTTCTAGGCCATTCTTCTGGTCTGGGCTGTATTTGGCTGATCTCAGCTGGGTTCACTCATGGGCCTGAACTCAGTTGGTGGATTGGCTGGGGACTGGCTGGTTCCAGGTGGCGTCACTCATATGTCTAGTGGTTGAATGGCTGTCAACTGGGGTGAAGGGGGTGACTGGGCCATGTATCTCTTATCCTCCCGAAGGCAGCTTGGAATTACAAGAGCAGCAAGAGTATAAGCCCTTAAATACAAGTGTTTTTCAAGTCTCTGTTTGCATCATATTTGCTAATATCCCATTGACCAAAGCAATTCACAAAGTCACCCCAGACTGAAGGGATGGAGAAAGAGTCCACCTTTGGAAAGAGTTCCAAAGCCACATGCCGGGATACAGAGAGTGGAAGGATTTGTTGACAAATCTGTGGGCAATAGAACACAAACAAAGAGAACACAAACAAAGGTTTGCATTGCACGTTGGGGTTTGAGCTCTTGCTATGCTTGGAACCCTGAAACCAATGTGTTACCAGCCCAGGCTAGCATACTGAAGAATGAGAGGCTGATGGGGGGAAGAGAACGAAAGTTGCCAGGCTGACAGCCCGCCATGCATGAGACGTGTGAGTGAGGCCATCCTGGATCACCTAGCTGCCAGCTGATCTGCCAGCTGACTGAAGACATGTGCACGGTCAAGCAGAGAGCAGCTGAGTCACTCCAGATCAGAAGAATCACCTGGGCAGCCCATAGAATTGTGAGCTAAGGAAAATGTTTATTGTTTTAAGCCACTATAGCTTGGGATGGTTTGTTAGCTAACCAATACAGGTGGCCTGGATTAAGACACCAGGACCAATCAGGGAACAATACATGATCCTCATCGTTAGGTCTTGTAGTAGCTGGTAGTAATGCAGAATCCATAACCCTTCAGGCGTTATAATTTCTGTCTGTATCTGTCTGACTTTCAGCTGCCAACTTCTGCATTTCTTTGCCAGAGGGCTTTCCCTGGCCACCAGAGCCCACCCTTCCTGTGCACACAGTAGACCAGAAGTTCCAGAGAATTGTAAGCCCACTATGAGCAGCCTTCAACCAATGACTGATGGAAGTTGATGTATACATGCCCAACTTCCTCCTCACTTGGGTGGGATAACCATGAGTCATTCATTCCATATTGTCCAGACTTCAGACTCTTAATATATGGTAGGTGGTTTGAACCACTAAGTTTTGGGGTGGCTCGTTATGTAGCAAAGGTGAACTGATACAACCAAGTAGCTGTCTGTGTATGTGTCTACTCGTGTATGTGTGTGTGTCTTTTACATCTTCCCCCATATCCATGACAGATATTCCCAAAATGTTCCAATGTCAGTAAAGTCCAGGTAAGGCCTTTACCTGGGTGCTCTGTGGGAACCTCCATGCTCACATAAATAAACATGTAAAGAGGAAGAAAGTAATCAGTCTTTTCTTCCCTCACCCATCCCTCTCCTGCCCCAGGCCCTTGAATTCTAGCTAGTAGGGACCTGACCAGTTTGAAGGAAGGCAGTACCTGGAATGGACCATACCACTTATTTCCCTGGGGACACAACTTCTCTCTGGCAGCCCCAGCAAGAGGGATGAAGAAAGATAAGTATGTTCACCTAGGTTCTGATTACAGAAAAATGGGTGATAACCACTGGTGCTTTCTTCCTTTTTGTCATGGTTTTTAGATGCCAGAATCTTCTAACCTCTCCTACTGTCTCCGCCACCTCATACCCAACAAGGGTTGGCCATTGCTGAGGGCTTTCTTAAGACTAGTTCCCCTGGGAGTGTTCTTATACATCTGATATGGATAGCAGTAACTAAATCATGGACATAGCATTTCTGGAGGATCTCCTTTGGTTTGACAAAGCCTACATGAGGTTCTGTCTTTAATATTAGGGTGTTTTTCTTTTAATTTGAGTATGAATATTTGACTGAATTATTACTTGGCTTGTATCAAATACGTTGGTTTTATTTTGGAAGAGATGGTAGTAAATCTAGTTTTTATGGATTGAAAGTGGCTAGAATAGGACTTCTTTCCTAGTCTTTTCCTCTGTCCCATGTCTTTCTTTTGCTCTCATTTATACACACAGTTCAGCTATGAAAATAATTTTAACAGCTTTATTGATGTATAATTTATGTACTACGAAAGTCACTCATTTAAAGTGTACAATTCAGTGATGCTTAGTAAATATACAGAGTTGTGCAACAATCACCACAATCCAGTTAGAAGACTTCCATCATCCCACAAAGATCCCTTGTGCCCATTTGCAGTCACTCTCCATTCCCACTCCCATCCCAAGGCAATCACTAATCTACTCTGTTTCTACAGATGTGCCTTTTCTGGACATTACATATAAATAAAATCATACAATATATGGGAGAGCTTTTCTTTGATAAAGACAGTACTTAGGATTGGAGCTTGCTGGAGAAATAAAAAACAGTTACAAAAGCTATTCTTCTTTTCAAAAGCTGATATGAACAAGATGCCCTATGTTGGTTTGGGTTACACAAAGCAGACCCTGAGGCAAGGACTTTGGGACATGTAGTTTATTTGGGAGGTGATTACAGAAAGCAGAAGTGAGTGTGCAAGGAGTGTGAAACACTGAGGGGGAGAAAACACAAAAAAATTAAAAGCACGTAGTAAGCACATGATCACTGTGGACAACTGGGGCTCAATCCCACTGGTATTCCCTGAGGAACCGTGTGGAACATGCCTCTGGGAAAGCTGGGGTGTTTCTCCACCATATTTGTTCCCTATTGCTGCATAACAAATCACTCCAAAACTTAGCAGTTTGAAACAACAGTAAGCATTTATTATCACTCACAGTTTCTAAGGGTCAGGAATTTGGGGTTGGCTTAGTTGGATGGTTCTGGACTGCGGTCTCTCATAAAGTTGAGCTGTTGGCTGGGCTGCAATAAAATCTGAAGGCTTGACTGGGGCTGGGGAGGATCCACTTCCAAGATGGCTCTGTCATCTGGCTGGCAGCTCTGTGCGAGCTGTGCAGGTGACCTGAGTTCCTCACCACATCACCCTCCCTAGGGCTACTTGAGTGTCCTCAAGAGATGGCAGCTGGCTTTCCCAGAGTGAGTGATAAAAAAGAGGGCAAGGTCAGAGCTGCAATGCCTTTTATCATCTAGCCTCAAAAGTCACGCACTATCCTTTCCCTTATCTTATATTGGTTACAGTGCCAGTTTGAATGTATTAAGTCCCCCAAAACAACATTATCTTTCATGCAATCTTCTGTGGGCTGATATATTAGTGTTGGTTAAGTTGTAACATTTGAATTAGGTTGTTTCCATGGAGATGTGACCCACCCAACTGTAGGTGATAACTCTGGATAATTTCCATGGAGGTGTGGCCCCGCCCATTCACCATGGGCCTTGATGAGTTTGCTAGAGCACTATATAAGCTCAGACAGAAGGAGCGAGCTTGCTACAGCCAAGAGGGACACTTTGAAGAATGCACAGGAGCTGAGAGAGGAGCTGCAGATGAGAGACAGTTTGAAGATGGCTGTTGAAAGCAGACCCTTGCTCCAGAAAAGCTAAGAGGGGACAAACGCCCCAAGAGCAACTAAGCGTGACATTTTGAGGAGGAGCTGCAGCCTAGAGAGGAACGTCCTGGGAGAGAGCCATTTTGAAACCAGAACTCCGGAGCAGACGCCAGCCATGTGCCTTCCCAGCTAACAGAGGTTTTCCGGGCGCCCTTGGCCATTCTCCAGTGAAGGTACCCGATTGTTGATGTGTTACATTGGACACTTGATGGCCTTAAGACTGTAACTGTGTGACCAAATAAACCCCCTTTTATAAAAGCCAATCCATCTCTGGTGTTTTGCATTCCAGCAGCATTAGCAAATCAGAACAGTTACCAAGGTCAGCCCTAGTCAGTGTGGGAGGGCCTCTACAAGGGCATGACTACCAGGAGGTGAGAATTAGTGGGGCTATCTTGGAGGCTGGCTGCCACATCCATGGCCTCCTGTTGCTCACTGGTTGAGGGGTGCCCTGTGTGAATTGAGAAAGCTCCTGAAGGGAGAGTTGACAAGTATCTGAGGCAGGAAGCTTTCAGCCTGCTGGGGATTCTCTACAGTGGCTGCAGGTGAACTCAGAGGAGGGATTATGGGGCAAGGCCTCACCAGATCTGCCACATGCTCCAAGGCTGCAATTGATGTCATGAGACACCTTTTGCAGGTCACCCTTGATAATGAAAAGAGGGATCTTCAACAGCTCAGACATGTTGGTGGGAATAGGTAGTTGGAGAGGTATTTATATCTTTGAGATGACAGCTAAGTGACTGCTGTACTCGACTGAACTTTGGGCTTTTGTAAACCCATCATCTCAGAGGAAGGAGTCCCCAGAACACCAAAGCCAACCTGCTGCTTGTAGGATATAAAATCACAGGCCAGTCCTGGGCAGGGGCCCAGCTGTGATCTTGAAATATGGGGAGCTGTAATCAAAGGTAGGAGTCAAGTTATAGAGCCTCAGCGTGGCAGAAGTTCTTCTCAAGGTAACCTGGAGTAGAAGGAAATGATGACAGATCATTGCCTGGTAACACTGCCGAGGGCTGGATGTAAAACCTGGACACTGAAGGAATCCAACACTCATGCACCTAATTCTGCTACCCTACAAAGGACCAACGGGGAAAGGCAGTAGGGTAGGAACATAGGCACAAAGGGAAAGGAGGGGGAGTGGACTTGTCAATTGGGTTAGGGCCCTTGCTGAATGGCCAGAGCTAGAATAACCACCGTATGTCTCTGCTGGCCCAGGACGCTGCTGGTCAAATCTGTTGTTCTGGAATAGTTATTAATAGCACTTCCTTTTACTTTCAAAAGTCTCCAGGTTTTGATGGTAAATTACATGGTCATCTATACCATCCCACACATAACATTCCTCAAACTTAATTGTAAATATGTAGTGTCTGTCTTTTCTGCTACACTGTCATTTCTGGGAGGATAGGGACTTCGTCTGACTTTCCTACTGTAGTATCTGAAGTACTGGCATTTGCAAATTACCCGAAAAATCTTTTCTGAAAGAATGAATGAGTGCCCGAGTCAATGAATGAATACATTAGCTCTGTTTAAAAAGGTATGGTATAGGTGGAATGCGTTGAGGGGAAGGAAAGGGGAAGTCATTAAGTCTGAAATTCCAAGGGAAGCCTTCGGAGGAATGTTTTAAAACCCCAGGTCAAAGTTCTATTCAAATGTGCTCCCTTCATTTAGTGCCAGTGGCTCTGGCGCCAGATGGAGTCTGTTCACAAACAGAGCTGCTGTGGCTGAAAATAAGGGGTTGTCCAACCCTTGGGAAAGCCCCAAGTGTGAATCAACAGGCTTTGCAGCTCTGCTCTCCAGGTTCTGCTCTGTCAGCAAGTGGTCTGCAAGCCAGGAAATTGTGTTATTGGTGGCAGGGTGACTGTAATGTACATTTTCTGTATTATTTCCTTTTTTGGGAGCAGGAGCTAAGAACTTTGCCACCAAACAAGGGCTGTTTGTGGACTGCTCAGTCGCATTTACTGAGAGCTGCTGGGCCTGCCACGTGATCCTAAACATAAACCTTAGCCCATCTTGTGGAGCTCAGAGCGCAGGCAAGGTGTTTGGAAGACCAGAAAAAAATGAAAAATGAAAGCTGAAGCCAGAATTCTGCACGAGCTGGGATATGGTGGCTAATTTAGAAGGAAGACTTCAACATGTCTGGTGGCGGGTTTGATTCATCATCCCTGGCTTGTCCAAAGACACTGAAATGCCTTTGTCCTTGGGTCTTAAATTCCTCACAAAAATTGCTATTATTATCTGTCTTTGAGATTTTAGAAACAGAGATGAGGACTCGTCTTAAAGCATGGGACATTGAGTCATAATACTTGGCTCCTCTTTCTGGCTCTGTATGAAGTGGCTGTAGAGCCGCGACTTAACCTTCTCTTTGGTATGTCTTTTTATTTTAAGATGGGTATCCCTGTGCTGACCACACATCATTCTATGGCTAATGCCCTGTACACTGTTATTATGAATATTTATAATTCATATCCTCCCATTCCAATCCTTTCCAAACATAAATTGCAATACACAACTTCCTTTAAAAAACTGCCCACAAAAGGAGAAGTCATCTCAGCAAACTATCCAATGTTTATCTAGCATCTACTAGAATACATGTAATTACAGTGCAACAACAGCAAGTTAAAGCAGTAAATGGAAAGTAGCCAAGTTGTAGTTGAAATGTAGAGGATGGAAAGGATTTAGGTAGGTAGGCAGGAGGAAGGGCTTTCTAGGAAGAGAAACAACATTGGCAAAGTCATAGATCAGAGGTCGGCAAACTATGGCCCGCAGGCCAAATCCGGCCCACTGCATCTTTATAAATAAAGTTTGGTTGGAACCCAACCATGCTCACTCATTTACGTATTGTCCATGGCTGCTTGTGTGCCAAAACAACAGTCGAGTAACTGCAACAGAGACTGTATGCCCCCCCCCCAGAAAAAAAACCCCAAAATATTTACTATCTGGCTTTTATGGGAATTTGCTGACCCTTGGCATAGGCCAGAGATAATTTTTGCTGAACAGAATAGGTATTCAGGGGATGTGAGTTTGAACAGAAGGAATGGAGCCAGATGATATCTTCAAACCTATTTGGTAGGAAATAGGAAGGAGTGAATGGTGAATGGACGTATCTTTTTCCCCCTGCAGTAAACTCAGTCTCTGACCTGGATATTGGGAATCTGGAGGAATGGGAATAGCTCAAATTTAGTGGATCCATCTATCCTTCCGTCTGTCCATCCATTCACCCATCCATCCATCCATCTATCCATCCATCCATTCATCCATCCATCTGCCCATTGAGCATACATTTATTGATTTTTATAGAAATCATTTTGTTACTCAAATAAAACATGGCCATGGTAGGGAAAAACATTAGAAAAAATATAGATGGAGTCACAGGTCAGAGACTGGACTTCTGCCGATTTCTGTAGGGATTGGGGACAGTATTGTGAACTCTTGCAGTGTAGGTAGAGGAGGGAGAGTCTACTTCTGGCACCCTCCCCCCCGCCCCAGCTCCCAGAGAGGGTGGAGTCATTCTGGCCATTGGTCGTGCCCCCTCCAGAGCAAACTGTGTCTACTCTTGACTCTACAATTTTCTTTCAGGTTACAACTCTCTGAGGTTTTCAGACATGTTTCAGAGTCTGCAACTTTAAGACACTGAGGTTTCTCCTCTTTGTTTTTCAGGGGCAGACATTTCTTGGGATATGGGAGTGGTGGTAGAAATCGAATCTATAATAAAATGTTCAGCCGATAGGTTGGTGTTCTAGAAACCACCAGAGAGGCATTCGTACATTGAAAAGGAATCAGGAAAATGGAAACTAAAAGAAGAGACCCATGCCATCCCCAGTCCCAGAGGGATCTTTCTTTTAGCTTTGCTGACCAGCCTGGGGGACTTCTTGGTCCTGAGAAGGAATCTGATTCTAACTCCCAGGAGCCCTGCCTTTCTTAGACTTTGAATCAAATTCTTTCTGTTTTCCCATTAATCTTCACTTTGATGTCCATAAAAACGCAGGCTCTACTGTGTCTTGATGAAATTGCAACCCTAAAAATGATCATAACAAGGTGGTGGGGGAGTGAAAAGGAACTTTTTTTTTTAACTCCCTCCACCTCTGTATTCCTTGAATTTTGTTGCAGTGGGACTAAGTACAGCTGGCATTGTGAACCTGGCAAAGGCTCATGCTTTAGAAGGGCATGGATATCTCTTTGAGATGAACCTTGTACAAGAGACTAGCTTGCTGATCACCAGACCCATTTCTTTCTCTTCATGGGCTGAAAGCTGGACTACATTTCAAGCATCCCTTGTGGTAATGTCTGTGTAAATGACTTCTAGCTAATGGATGATGAGCAGAAATGATGTGCTCCAGTTCTAGGAATGGCCCATAAAATTTCCCATGTCTTATCACTCATGTTCCTTCATCTTCTTTGGCTTGATGCAGATAAGCACAACAATCTTAGAAGCCACATGTTGAAGATGGCAGAGCCACTTAGTAAAGAGAGACACCTGCCAGTTAGGGACACCCATTTTGACTCACAGTGGGTGACAAATAAACTTCACTCGTGTATTAACCATTACAAATTGTGGCGGTTGTTACAGCAGCCAGCATTAGCTTATCTAATACAAATTACAAAAGTTAGGGCCATAGAGACTCTCCCTTCACTTTTTAATGTCATTTAATGTCTGTTTCAGGTATATCATTTGTGTATTTACCCAAACTGGTACACTGATAGGAGCTCTGGATTAAAATTCAGGAGACTTGTGTCCTAGTTCCAGCTCTATCACTGACCAGCTCCTGTGACCTTGGCCATGTCCCTTGGCCTCCCTGGACCTCAGTTTCTTCATGTTTAAAATGCAGGACCCACTCAACTTTCAGTTTTGCTGAATCTATTCAGCCCTAGACTGCTGAAAGCAATATAACAGAAATGGGCTGGCTTTTACCAATGGGAATTTATTAGCTTACAGTTTTGAAGCCATGAAAATGTCCAAATCTAGGCATCCTTAAGATGATGCTTTCTTCCTGAAGACAGGCTGCCGGCAAGCCTGGACGCCTCTGCCACATGGCAAGATGCACGGCTGCATCTGTTGGCCTCTCCCTTCTCTTCTGGGTTTCATTGCTTTCAGTTTCTTGCTTCCATGGTTTTCTCTCTTTGTCTGAATTTCATTCTTTTATAAAGGATTCCAGTAAGAGGATTAAGACCCATCCTGATTGAGGTGGGTCACACCTTAACTGAAGCAGCCTTATTGAAATATCCTACTTATAATGTGTCCACACCCACAGGAATGGATTAACTCTAAGAACATGATTTTCTGGGGTACATACAGCTTCAACCCACCACTCTTCCCATGAGGATGTATTTCCTCCTGTCTGTTTTGTGGGTATTTGTGAAGTGCCTTTGAGGTGGTGCCTCCTCATCCAGAGAAGATTAAAAAAAGGATGTGTTTGGGGAAAGGAAGGCTCTGGGATTTGGGATGCAGATGGTGATAGAAGAATAAACACAGAAAAGGTGGGAGAAGCCAGCAGTGGAATATAGGATATCTGCTTGACCCAAGAAAATGCCCATGGTTCTAAGTGTCCATTTTGGCCCCTGGCACAGGTGCCAGGGGTAAATGGGATGGTTAGAGCAAGGCCCCTGTAGGGCCCACTTGGGCTTCTAAGGAGTCCCTAGTCTACAGTTCTACTGCAGAACCCTTTAGGGATGGAGTGACTGTGCTTTGTGTGAGCATGCATGTGTGTTTCTACACATGTGTACATGCAAGTATGTGTATATATCTCTATGTGTAGATATGTATATATCTATATGTATGTGTGTTTTAAATATGCCTGTATGGGTGTGTCTATGTATATGATGCATATACACAGACATGTGAGACTGTATCTTTGTCTATATGTATGCATATATGCAGTAAACGTGCATGTACTACATGTCTACACGTGCATGTGTGTATGCACATGTGTTTCTATACATGTGTATGGATGGGTTGTTATTTCTGTGTGTGTGTGTTTATGTGTGTGTTGTAGAGTGTGTGTGCACAGTCAGGTTCAGCTTTGGCATCAGATAGAACTTGAAACCAATCTAGGCCCCGAACCTGAATCTTGAGTTTCTTTTCTCCTTGGTCGCAGGACTCTTGGCCCCTTCTGTAGGATGTGGACCTATCAGGTTGCCTGGTTTGTCCCGAGGCCATACTAATTGGATGATTTTAGAACCCCAAAGTCGGAGGTTGCCAGTCACTCATTAAGTTAGTCAAGCAAGTCCCAGTGGGGTAATGGCCTGGTGGGGTTGCACTGTGTGAATGGAGCAGGGAAGGAGGCAGGAAACTAACCTAACTTCCTAGTCGCTGCTCTCAAAATAAATGACTGCATAAACACGGACAGAAGGCACAGCCTGGGCTCAGGCAGTAGGTGCCATAGGGGCTCTTGGGAAGGCGCCTCGTTGGGGACTGAAGGCATTAGAGGGGGCCTCCTGGAGCAGCAACGTCTCCCGCATCTCTTACCATGGCTGGCTGGATGGCAGATCCATGGGATTATTAGTTACATGTCAACACCAGGAGGAGTTAAAATCGCCCTCTAAAAACCTGGGAGGTGCCTTAACTTCCAAATTCCACTGGGAGGGTGTGTGAGGGTGGGAAGGCGGGGATGTGTCTCACTCTTCCTCCCCCTGGAACACATGCAAAGCCACCTACAGAGTCAGTGAGTTGCACTGTGAAATATGGCATGGCCGTAACTGAAATTACAAAGGACTCACTTCCAAAGGCTTCACCTTGAAACCTTGACTTCCATATGGCCAGCACACCATTTATTACCACCACTGCTGGGAAACGGAGCTGTCAGTGTAGTGCAGGGAAGAGAAGACAAGCAGTCTAAGGAGCAGAAAACCATAAGATTTATGGTGGGAATTAAACCCTGGACAAATTGAAATGGGGGTGTTGGGCCCGTTGTCAGAGTGGCTCACTCCCAGCAAACACAATGGTCTTGCAGAGAAATTCTCTTCACTGCTTTGAGCCTCTGCTTCTCTCTTTATAGGATGGCAAGTGAAGTGGCCTGATGAGAAAGAATTGGTTAGTGAGGAAATAATACAGTCCCTTTTAGTCCCCTGGGTCCAACTGTCCCTTTACCAGTTTTCCCATGACTTCTTCTACTCACCCAGGTGACCTTTAAAATGGTGGTGATGCTTATGACTGCCTCATGCTCATGATGGCTCTTACCCGCTGACCACCCCATGACAGCCACCCAAAGAATGCCTCTGTCAACATTTGTGCTAGTTTGCTAATGCTGCCAGAATGAAAAACACCCCAAATGGATTGGCTTTTATAAAGGGGGTTTATTTGGTTACACAGTTACAGTCTTAAGGCCATAAAGTGTCCAACGTAACGCATCAACAGTTGGGTACCTTCACTGGAGAACGGCCAGTGTGTCCAGAAAACCTCTGTTAGCTGGGAAGGCACGTGGCTGGTGTCTGCTCCCGCCTCGCATTAATGTGGTATCTTCAGGACATTTGCTGATAAACATTTCTCGTGTTCTTAACTGTAGTGTTTATTGATGAGCTGTCTTATGTCTGGGAGGATATGCAACCACCGAAGTTAATCTTGGCACGTAACAACTTGAGGCATCATAAGAACCTCTTCCCTCTTGTTTTTGGGAGATTTAAAGCTCAGGGTTCCAGCCTAATCAGGGATCCCAAGGGTTCTGTTCTGGCTTCTTGTCAACTGCCCCTGCCACCTGCAAGGTCTAACTGGAGGCAAATGACACAAACTTACTAGATCAGTGCTGCCTTGATGGAAATATTCTGCATCTGTGCTATTGAATATGGTAGGCCCTGGCCACGTGTGGCTATGGAGCACTTGAAATGTGGCCTGTCAGAGTGATGTGCTGTTAAGTGGAAATTACACAGAGAATTTCAAAGGCTTAGTACAAAAAAATGCAAAAATATCTCGGTGATATTTTTCTGTATTGATTACATCTTGAAAATGCAGTGGTTTGAAACTTTTGGGTCCATTCTAGCACTGGAAAAGCAACGAAACCCAGAAGAGAAAGGAGAGACCAGCAGACCCCTCCCTATGCCTTGCCATGTGGCAGAGGAGTCCAGGATCACCAGCAGCTGGCCCTCAGGTAGAAAGCATGGCCTTGATGATGCCTTGATTTGGACATTTTTCTCAGCCTGAAAACTGTAAACTTGTAAGCAAATAAATTCCCATTACTAAGGCCAACACATTTCATGGTATCTGCTTTGAGCAGCTTAGCAAGCTAAAATAAAGGCCTATCGATCAACTAGTAATATTTTATCAATGTTAATTTTGTGGTTTCAATAACTGTACTATGATTAGGGTACACAAGATGTTAACAGAAGGGGAAGCTGGGTTGAGGGAATATGGGAATGTCATACTATTTTTGCAACTTTTCTTTAAGTCTAAAATTATTTCACTATAATTTTTTTTTATTTACAAGTGAAAAAGTCAGGTGCAGAATGTTACACTTTGACATCATTTATGTATTCTTCCCAAACATACACACACACACACACACATGCAATAAAATGCTTTGTTCATAAATACATATACATATATCAGAAGTATGCAAACATGGGCTAGACAGTGGTTTGGCTTCCCATCTTGGCTGCATATTGGAAATCACCTGGGGGGGGGGGTGATGACACAAGTTCTGGTAACATGATGGGGTACAGTCCTTCCCTTTGTCATCCTAGCACTCCTCAGTTTCAAGAAAGAGAATGAAGACCTATCTCATGTCTGTACTAAATAGGCGGCTCAAAATATATACAAAAATATGCTTAGGAATCTGTGCATGTCATACTAAACAAGCAAATAAAAACAGTTTGATTTGGAGAAAAAAAAAGCTGATGCATGAGCTCCCCCTTCTTCCAAAGACTTTTATTTGTCTGGCAGGAAGCCCAGCCATCAGGGAGTTTTAATGGATTCCCAGGTGATCCGGATGTGCAGCCAGGACTGAGAACCACTAGGCCGAAGGAAACATACCAAATCTGGGATGGTGGTTGCCTCTGAGGAGGGAGGGAGGGAGAAGCAGGGATTGGCATGAGGAAATTTCAACTTTACTTCAACTCTGAAACAAAAATGACTTACACGTTAGGATTTGAAATTTTGGGAGGTGAGACCATAAGTATTTGTTACATATTCTCCACCCTTCCTGCATTTCTTCAAATTTATCAACATTTAAAAAAAAATATTTAAAAATAAGCTTACTCGTGAACTCGTGTGTCATTTTGATTAAGATAAATTATAATCAAGAAACATTTATGATTTGGTTCTACAGAGACAAAGGAACAAGGAAATAAGGAAACACAAGCTTCAGATATGCAACAACTAATCCTCATTTGAAGGACTAGTTGTCAACATTCTGGCATCTTCTTCAGGCCTCTTACCCAAAGCTGAAACATGCTAATCTTTGGCTAAGGAGTTCATCCTTGATTAATTTCTGGCCAATGCTACATTGAGTGGTTAAAAAAAGTAGAAAAATAAGCGGTTCATTGGTAATAACAGCAACAATAATGCTATTTACAAAAAGAAACTATTTTTTTTAAAAGATATGCACTAATGACTTTTTTTATAATTCCAGACAGGCTAGTATTTAGCCTGTTGGCACAGCTATGGCTGAACAGGTTGTTTTCGGCCTGACTGGTTGGTTCCCATGCTGTACCAGCTGATAAATATTTTGAATATGCACCCAGGTCTTGTTTATCAGGTTTTGTACTGATCTATTCCCTCTGGCTCCTCTTGCTCTCCAACAGGACCAGTAGCACACCTCAGCAAGAATGCCAGAAGGTGCAACCTGTGGTCAGAGAATGGGGCAAAGCTGATGGTCTCCTGGGAGCGGATCAGGCCCACTTTTATCCAGAAGTTTTGTCTAACCAAGCACAAAGAGGGTATGTCAACAAAGAGAATGCCTGTTAATGTAAGCAAGGCTGCTGGGGTGGGGGTGGGGGTATGGAGGGTGTGGATTATACTCAGTACCGGAAAAGAAAAAGAACCCTGGACAGGAAACAGAAAGTGTGAGTTCCAGTCCTACCTCTGCTACAAAGTTGCTATGACGTTTTTGTTATTTCTCCCCTTACTCCGTCTCCCCCTCTTCCTTTGTTTTTGTTTTTGTTTTAGATTTCAGTCAACAAACATTTATTTATTCATCAATAATAAATATGGGGTAAGTTTTAGTTACTCCTCCAGGAAAGTAGGTAAAAAGCCAGGAACTGCGTGGACTGGACACCACAGAACAATCTGTCTTTGGGCATACTTCATACAACACTCATGAAAATGTCGAACTGCTGAGATCAGCGAAATCTGTAAGTTTTTGCAGCCAGGGGACCCGCGCCCCTCCCTGCCAGACTCAGTCCTGTGGGAGGAGGGGCTGCCAGCTCCGGGAAGGAGAAGGGAGAACTGCAGTGGCAGCCCTTCTCGGAAACTCATTCTACTGATCCATACTCCAACCATAGATAGACCGAGACCAGACACCAGAGAATCTGAGAGCAGCCAGCACAGCAGAGAGGAGACAGGCAAAGAGAAAAAAAACAACACGAAAAACTCCAAAATAAAAGCAGAGGATTTTTGGAGTTCTGGTGAACACAGAAAGGGGAAGGGCAGACCTCAGGCCTTGAGGCGCATATGCAAATCCCGAAGAAAAGCTGATCTCTCTGCCCTGTGGACCTTTCCTTAATGGCCCTGGTTGCTTTGTCTATTAGCATTGCAATAACCCATTAGATCTCTGAGGAGGGCCCTGTTTTTTTTTTTTATATATGCTTTTTTCTTTTTCTAAAACAATTACTCTAAGAAGCCCAATACAGAAAGCTTCAAAGAATTGCAATTTGGGCATGTCAAGTCAAGAGCAGAACTAAGAGAGCTCTGAGACAAAAGGCAATAATCCAGTGCCTGAGAAAATTCACTAAACACACAACTTCCCAAGAAAAGGGGGGTGTCCGCTCACAGCCACCATCCTGGTGGACAGGAAACACTCCTGCCCATCGCCAACCCCATAGACCAGAGCTGCCCCAGACAACCCAGTGTGACGGAAGTGCTTCAAATAACAGGCACACACCACAAAACTGGGCATGGACATTAGCCTGGCTCGTGGACGCCACCTGCTGGTTAGTTAGAGAAAATGTACTCCACGAAGCTGTAGATCTGATAAATTAGAGATAAGGACTTCAATACGTCTACAAACCCTAAAAGAACCCTATCAAGTTCAGCAAATGCCACGAGGCCAAAAACAACAGAAAATTATAAAGCATATGAAAAAACCAGACGATATGGATAACCCAAGCCCAAGCACCCAAATCAAAAGACCAGAAGAGACACAGCACCTAGAGCAGCTACTCAAAGAACTAAAGATGAACAATGAGACCATAGTACGGGATATGAAGGAAATCAAGAAGACTCTAGAAGAGCATAAAGAAGACACTGCAAGACTAAATAAAAAAATGGATGATCTTATGGAAATTAAAGAAACTGTTGACCAAATTAAAAAGATTCTGGACACTCACAGTACAAGACTAGAGGAAGTTGAACAATGAATCAGTGACCTGGAAGATGACAGAATGGAAAATGAAAGCATAAAAGAAAGAATGGGGAAAAAAATTGAAAAAATCGAAATGGACCTCAGGGATATGATAGATAATATGAAATGTCCAAATATAAGACTCATTGGTTTCCCAGAAGGGGAATAAAAGGGTAAAGGTCTAGGAAGAGTATTCAAAGAAATTGTTGGGGAAAACTTCCCAAATCTTCAAAACAACATAAATACACAAATCATAAATGCTCAGTGAACTCCAAATAGAATAAATCCAAATAAACCCACTCCGAGACATATACTGATCACACTGTCAAACACAGAAGAGAAGGAGCAAGTTCTGAAAGCAGCAAGAGAAAAGCAATTCACCACATACAAAGGAAACAGCATAAGACTAAGTAGTGACTACTCAGCAGCCACCATGGAGGCGAGAAGGCAGTGGCACGATATATTTAAAATTCTGAGTGAGAAAAATTTCCAGCCAAGAATACTTTATCCAGCAAAGCTCTCCTTCAAATTTGAGGGAGAACTTAAATTTTTCACAGACAAACAAATGCTGAGAGAATTTGCTAACAAGAGACCTGCCCAACTGGAGATACTAAAGGGAGCCCTACAGACAGAGAAACAAAGACAGGACAGAGAGACTTGGAGAAAGGTTCAGTACTAAAGAGATTCGGTATGGGTACAATAAAGGATATTAATAGAGAGAGGGAAAAATATGGCAAACATAAACCAAAGGATAAGATGGCCAATTCAAGAAATGCCTTCACGGTTTTAACGTTGAATGTAAATGGATTAAACTCCCCAATTAAAAGATATAGATTTGCAGAATGGATCAAAAAAAATGAACCATCAATATGTTGCATACAAGAGACTCATCTTAGACACAGGGACACAAAGAAACTGAAAGTGAAAGGATGGAAAAAATATTTCATGCAAGCTACAGCCAAAAGAAAGCAGGTGTAGCAATATTAATCTCAGATAAAATAGACTTCAAATGCAGGGATGTTTTGAGAGACAAAGAAGGCCACTACATACTAATAAAAGGGGCAATTCAGCAAGAAGAAATAACAATCGTAAATGTCTATGCACCCAATCAAGGTGCCACAAAATACATGAGAGAAACACTGGCAAAACTAAAGGAAGCAATTGATGTTTCCACAATAATTGTGGGAGACTTCAACACATCACTCTCTCCTATAGATAGATCAACCAGACAGAAGACCAATAAGGAAATTGAAAACCTAAACAATCTGATAAATGAATTAGATTTAACAGACATATACAGGACATTACATCCCAAATCACCAGGATACACATACTTTTCTAGTGCTCATGGAACTTTCTCCAGCATAGATCATATGCTGGGACATAAAACAAGCCTCAATAAATTTAAAAAGATCGAACTTATTCAAAGCACATTCTCTGACCACAATGGAATACAATTAGAAGTCAATAACCATCAGAGACTTAGAAAATTCACAAATACCTGGAGGTTAAACAACACACTCCTAAACAATCAGTGGGTTAAAGAAGAAATAGCAAGAGAAATTGCTAAATATATAGAGACGAATGAAAATGAGAACACAACATACCAAAACCTATGGGATGCAGCAAAAGCAGTGCTGAGGGGGAAATTTATAGCACTAAACGCATATATTAAAAAGGAAGAAAGAGCCAAAATCAAAGAACTAATGGATCAAATGAAGAAGCTAGAAAATGAACAGCAAACCAATGTTAAACCAAGTAGAAGAAAAGAAATAACAAGGATTAAAGCAGAAATAAATGACATAGAGAACAAAAAAACAATAGAGAAGATAAATAATCACCAAAAGTTGGTTCTTTGAGAAGATCAACAAGATTGACAAGCCCCTAGCTAGACTGACAAAACCAAAAAGAGAGAAGACCCATATAAACAAAATAATGAATGAAAAAGGTGACATAACTGCAGATCCTGAAGAAATTAAAAAAATTATAAGAGGATATTATGAACAACTGTTTGGCAACAAACTGGATAATGCAGAAGAAATGGACAATTTCCTGGAAACATATGAACAACCTAGACTGACCAGAGAAGAAATAGAAGACCTCAACCAAACCATCACAAGCAAAGAGATCCAATCAGTCATCAAAAATCTTCCCACAAATAAATGCCCAGGGCCAGATGGCTTCACAGGGGAATTCTACCAAACTTTCCAGAAAGAACTGACACCAATCTTACTCAAACTCTTTCAAAACATTGAAAAAAATGGAACACTACCTAACTCATTTTATGAAGCTAACATCAATCTAATACCAAAACCAGGCAAAGATGCTACAAAAAAGGAAAACTACCGGCCAATCTCCCTAATGAATATAGATGCAAAAATCCTCAACAAAATACTTGCAAATCGAATCCAAAGACACATTAAAAAAATCATACACCATGACCAAGTGGGGTTCATTCCAGGCATGCAAGGATGGTTCAACATCAGAAAAACAATCAATGTATTACAACACATTAAAAACTCGAAAGGGAAAAATCAATTGATCATCTCAATAGATGCTGAAAAAGCATTTGACAAAATCCAACATCCGTTTTTGATAAAAACACTTCAAAAGGTAGGAATTGAAGGAAACTTCCTCAACATGATAAAGAGCATATATGAAAAACCCACAGCCAGCATAGTACTCAATGGTGAGAGACTGAAAGCCTTCCCTCTAAGATCAGGAACAAGACAAGGATGCCCGCTGTCACCACTGTTATTCAACATTGTGCTGGAAGTGCTAGCCAGGGCAATCCGGCAAGACAAAGAAATAAAAGGCATCCAAATTGGAAAAGAAGAAGTAAAACTGTCATTGTTTGCAGATGATATGATCTTATATCTAGAAAACCCTGAGAAATCGACGATACACCTACTAGAGCTAATAAACAAATTTAGCAAAGTAGCGGGATACAAGGTTAATGCACATAAGTCAGTAATGTTTCTATTTGCTAGAAATGAACAAACTGAAGAGACACTCAAGAAAAAGATACCATTTTCAATAGCAACTAAAAAAATCAAGTACCTAGGAATAAACTTAACCAAAGATGTAAAAGACCTATACAAAGAAAACTACATAACTCTACTAAAAGAAATAGAAGGGGACCTTAAAAGATGGAAAAATATTCCATGTTCATGGATAGGAAGGCTAAATGTCATTAAGATGTCAATTCTACCCAAACTCATCTACAGATTCAATGTAATCCCAATCAAAATTCCAACAACCTACTTTGCAGACTTGGAAAAGCTAGTTATCAAATTTATTTGGAAAGGGAAGATGCCTCGAATTGCCAAAGACACTCTAAAAAAGAAAAACGAAGTGGGAGGACTTACACTCCCTGACTTTGAAGCTTATTATAAAGCCATAGTTGCCAAAACAGCATGGTACTGGCACAAAGATAGACATATAGATCAATGGAATCGAATTGAGAATTCAGAGATAGACCCTCAGATCTATGGCCGACTGATCTTTGATAAGGCCCCCAAAGTCACTGAGCTGAGCCATAATGGTCTTTTCAAAAAATGGGGCTGGGAGAGTTGGATATCCATATCCAAAAGAATGAAAGAGGACCCCTACCTCACCCCCTACACAAAAGTTAACTCAAAATGGACCAAAGATCTCAATATAAAAGAAAGTACCATAAAACTCCTAGAAGATAATGTAGGAAAACATCTTCAAGACCTTGTATTAGGCGGCCACTTCCTAGACTTTACACCCAAAGCACAAGCAACAAAAGAGAAAATAGATAAATGGGAACTCCTCAAGCTTAGAAGTTTCTGCACCTCAAAGGAATTTCTCAAGAAGGTAAAGAGGCAGCCAACTCAATGGGAAAAAATTTTTGGAAACCATGTATCTGACAAAAGACTGATATCTTGCATATACAAAGAAATCCTACAACTCAATGACAATAGTACAGACAGCCCAATTATAAAATGGGCAAAAGATATGAAAAGACAGTTCTCTGAAGAGGAAATACAAATGGCCAAGAAACACATGAAAAAATGTTCAGCTTCACTAGCTATTAGAGAGATGCAAATTAAGACCACAATGAGATACCATCTAACACCGGTTAGAATGGCTGCCATTAAACAAACAGGAAACTACAAATGCTGGAGGGGATGTGGAGAAATTGGAACTCTTATTCATTGTTGGTGGGACTGTATAATGGTTCAGCCACTCTGGAAGTCAGTCTGGCAGTTCCTTAGAAAACTAGATATAGAGCTACCATTCGATCCAGCGATTGCACTTCTCGGTATATACCCGGAAGATCGGAAAGCAGTGACACGAACAGATATCTGCACGCCAATGTTCATAGCAGCATTATTCACAATTGCCAAGAGATGGAAACAACCCAAATGTCCTTCAACAGATGAGTGGATAAATAAAATGTGGTATATACACACGATGGAATACTACGCGGCAGTAAGAAGGAACGATCTGGTGAAACATATGACAACATGGATGAACCTTGAAGACATAATGCTGAGCGAAATAAGCCAGGCACAAAAAGAGAAATATTATATGCTACCACTAATGTGAACTTTGAAAAATGTAAAACAAATGGTTTATAATGTAGAATGTAGGGGAACTAGCAGTAGAGAGCAATTAAGGAAGGGGGAACAATAATCCAAGAAGAACAGATAAGCTATTTAACGTTCTGGGGATGCCCAGAAATGACTATGGTCTGTTAATTTCTGATGGATGTAGTAGGAACAAGTTCACTGAAATGTTGCTATATTATGTAACTTTCTTGGGGTAAAGTAGGAACATGTTGGAAGTTAAGCAGTTATCTTAGGTTAGTTGTCTTTTTCTTACTCCCTTGTTATGGTCTCTTTGAAATGTTCTTTTATTGTATGTTTGTTTTCTTTTTAACTTTTTTTTTCATACAGTTGATTTAAAAAAGAAGGGAAAGTTAAAAAAAAAAAAAAAAAGAAAAAAGACAAACAAGGAAAAAAAAAAAAAAGATGTAGTGCCCCCTTGAGGAGCCTGTGGAGAATGCAGGGGTATTTGCCTACCCCACCTTCATGGTTGCTAACATGACCACAGACATAGGGGACTGGTGGTTTGATGGGTTGAGCCCTCTACCATAAGTTTTACCCTTGGGAAGACGGTTGCTGCAAAGGAGAGGATAGGCCTCCCTGTATTTGTGCCTAAGAGTCTCCTCCTGAATGCCTCTCTGTTGCTCAGATGTGGCCCTCTCTCTCTGGCTAAGCCAACTTGAAAGGTGAAATCACTGCCCTCCCCCCTACGTGGGATCAGACACCCAGGGAAGTGAATCTCCCTGGCAACGTGGAATATGACTCCCGGGGAGGAATGTAGACCCGGCATCGTGGGATGGAGAACATCTTCTTGACCAAAAGGGGGATGTGAAAGGAAATGAAATAACCTTCAGTGGCAGAGAGATTCCAAAACGAGCCGAGAGATCACTCTGGTGGGCACTCTTACGCACACTTTAGACAACCTTTTTTAGGTTCTAAAGAATTGGGGTAGCTGGTGGTGGATACCTGAAACTATTAAACTACAACCCAGAACCCATGAATCTCGAAGACAGTTGTATAAAAATGTAGCTTATGAGGGGTGACAGTGGGATTGGGAATGCCATAAGGACCAAACTCCACTTTGTCTAGTTTATGGATGGATGTGTAGAAAAGTAGGGGAAGCAAACAAACAGACAAAGGTACCCAGTGTTCTTTTTTACTTCAATTGCTCTTTTTCACTCTAATTATTATTCTTGTTATTTTTGTGTGTGTGCTAATGAAGGTGTCAGGGATTGATTTAGGTGATGAATGTACAACTATGTAATGGTACTGTAAACAATCGAAAGTACAATTTGTTTTGTATGACTGCGTGGTATGTGAATATATCTCAATAAAATGATGATTAAAAAAAAAAAAGAAGTAAAGAAAGGGAAGGAAGGAAAGGGACAGAGAGGACACACTGCTTGGAGCTCCTAGCAAGTGTTGAGAGTTTCAGGGGGCCAATAAATAGCATCTTCTCCCCTCCCTGAGTTCTGAACTGAATGAGAAATGGGACAAAATAATCAGCAGATAGAGGCTAAAACATGACATTTATTACTGACAAAGCTGAGGTTAGAGATCATTCAGGGACCCAGTTCCTTCCATCTGCTACCATTCCCTTAGGGCTCTGTCCTTATCTGAACGATCTAAGTTGGGTCCCTATCATACCCGTGTTTCAACCAGGGAGAATGGAGAGAGAAAAATACCAAGGCTAGAGGCTTTGTCTTTAAGGAGGGGACCTGGAAGCTGCACCCATCACGTCAGCTCATGTCCCAAGGAACCAAAGGTAATCATGTAAATCTCCCAGCTGCAAGGGAGGTGGGCCCATCATGTTTCGGCTAAAATTAAGGAGATTGTTATTAAAAGGAAGAAGAAAGAACAAAACTGTAAAACCATCAGCAGTCTTCCCTACAGGCTCTGGTGGGAAGTAGAGGAAGGAAAGCAGATTTGGAGGGAAGCTGTTGGTGCTGATTAGAATTCCAGGTGGAGATGTTCACAAAGTCATTGACAATTAACCAAGGTTCAGGGGAAAGGTCAGAGCTGGGACAGAGAGTGGGGAGTCATCCTCACAATGAAGAGATGGCTTTGAAGCCATGAAATTACGAAGGAGGACAACTCAGAGATCCCCCTCCCACCAAAATGCCCCAGGGAAACACTTTTGGTGACATCTACCTTAAAGCACTGGGAAGAGAAGGAAGACTCAGAAAAGGAAGAAACAGAGAAGTAGGAGGAGAGTTGATGGGTTCCGTGTCATAATAGTCAAGGGAAAAGAGAAGGGCAGGAGCAGTCAACACTAGCTGAATTCTGCAGAGACAGAAGAAACAACCATGAGATTTAACTTCAAGGGTTACACTGGTAACACTTAAGAGATTCAAGAGGGAAGGGGACATATTTCAAAGGATTAAGAAGAGGGTGGGGAGTGAAGACACATGCATTTTTTTTCTTTTTGTTTCTTTTTTTAAAAAATACCATTTTATTGAGATATATTCACATACCCTACGATCATGCACAGTGTACATTCAATTATTCAGATGTACCATCATATAGTTGAGCATTCACCAGAATCAATTTTTGAACGTTTTGCTTAATCCAAAAAAAAATAAAAATAAAAGTAACACCTAAAACATTCCATTCCCCCATCCCACCCTATTTTTCATTTAGTTTTTGTTCCCATTTTTCTACCTATCTGTCCATACACTGGATAAAGGGAGTATGAGCCATGAGGTTTTTACAATCACATGGTCACCCCTTATAAGCTACATAGTTATGCAATCGTCTTCAAGAATCAAGGCTACTGGGTTACAGTTCAACAGTTTCAGGTATTTCCTTCTAGCTATTCATCCATACACTAAAACCTAAAAAGGGATATCTATATAGCACATAAGAATGCCCTCCAGAGTGACCTCTCGACTCCATTTGAAATCTCTCAGCCACTGAAACTTCATTTTGTTTCATTTTGCTTCCCCACTTTGGTCAAGAAGATTTTTTCAATCCCATGACACTGGGTCCAGGCTCATCCCCAGGAGTCATGTCCCACGTTGTCAGGGAGATTTACACTCCTGGGAGTTAGGTCCCACGTAGCAGGGAGGGCAGTGAGTTCACCTGCCACATGAGCTTACAGAGAGAGAGGGGCCACATCTGAGCAACAAAGAGGTTCTCAGGGGGTGACTCCTAGACACGATTATAAGTAGTCTTAGCCTCTTCTTTGCAGTAACAAGCTTCATAATGGAAAGCCCCAAGATTGAGGGTTCATCCTACTAAATTGTTAGTCCTCAACGTTTGTGAGAATATCAGTAATAATCCAGGTGGGGAAGTCCAACATTGCCACATTTTTCCCCAGATCCTCAGGGGGTTCCTGCAAATACATTTTTATTCTTTGCCCAAATTACTTTGGGATGTATTGCTATTTCACGCTAACCTGTGCAAACCTACCAGATCTCACTTCCTATTCAAAGTTCCATGTAATTATGGTGTTTGAATAAACTGACTGTACTAGTTAAATTATTTAGTGTGCTGCAGAAAATATAGATCCTGCACCAAATAAACATCTCTTCCCTTGATCTCACACAGAAGCTGAAGTTTTAAAACAAGTCAATATCATATTTTTCCCTTTAGTCTGGTTTACCTTAGTTCTAATCAAGTCAATTTCATTCCTATCTCTAACTGATGTCTAAATTCTTTTTCAGCTTTTTTAACAGTTGCTGTATGAGGTGATACTGACATTTATAGCTGCTGAGCTCTATCTTGAGTCTCACGTGTCACAAAGATACCCAAAGTTCCAGAGACTGACCACGTTATACACAAGAGCTCAGCATCTCAGGATTTAGAGATAACCACTACAACTCAGGAGTAGACGTGACTGCCATAAGAGCTTACAATCTAGGGACCATTACAATAAGCCTTCCTCTGATAAGCTGAGATGCACACATTTTTAAATGATTAAATGATAAATGGAAAACAAGAGCCAAGACATTCCCTGGGGAGGCAGCAGGTTTCCAAGACGGCTCCTCAGCAGATGTGGTGAGCTTGAACACACTTATGAGTGGAGGGTTAAGTGTCCGGTGGAGAGGTGAGAAGGAAGATGCAAACAAAGAAGGTTCCAGGGAAGTTTGGGGCAAGGAACAGACCAGAGAGTGGGCTCTTGAGAGACAGAGGAAGGCTCTTGCTTGGAAGAGGATGGAAGGGTGTGGGGAAAAGAAGATGGGGTAAGACCTGTTAAATGCAGAAGTGAAGAGGAAGAAGGTTGAAGGTGTCTAATGGCTTCCAATTTTCTGCTGTGAAAGGGGAATAGATCTGTGTGGCAGACAATATTTTCCAAACATGGCCTCAACGTTATTTCCAGTTCCACACGCTTTTCCGAAACCTCGCCACTCCTCCATGGAGAGGTGGAGTCCATTCTCCCCCCACCCCTTGACCCTGGGTAGGACTTTGGGCCTGCCCCAATACGTGGAAGGCAGCAGAAGTAACGTGTGACTTCCGCAGCTACGTTAGAAAACGTAACTTCCACCGGCTCGCTCTCTTGGGATGCTGAGCTTTGAAACTGAGCCACCAGGCTTTGTGGCAGCCCAGGCTACACAGCACAGTCACATGTAGACATTCTGGCCGACAACCCCAGCTAAGATCCCAGACATGTTGGTGAACCAGCCAGAGTCTCCCAGCTGATGCCCAGACATGTTGTAATAGAGATAAATCATTTCAGCTGTGCCCAGTCCAAATTCCTGACCCACAGAATCCATGAGCGTAATAAACAGTTGATTTATGCTATTAAATTTTGGGGTAATAGATGACTGCAACAGCCAGGCTGGGGAGTGCGGAGGCCGCCTCCAATAAAGCTGTGGGCAACCATCAGGGAGTCTTTTAGAGAGAAATGGGAAGTTTTCAGGGGAGGGGAGGCCCCCCCCCCTGAGGAATGCATAGCACAGGTTCAGAGGGGAAAGAGGCTCAGGATATCAACATTTTCCAGCCACACTCAGAAGCTGGAAACAGTGGTGGGCACATCAGACAGGCAGGGGGAGAAAGGCCCCTGCCTTCTCAGTCTCGCCAACCAGATAGCCCAGAAGCGTCTCTAACCATCATCCAGATTAGCTTCCACACCTCTTCCTGCCAACCTGCATTCTTCTTCTTTATTTCCTGAACCGCTCGTCTTTACTCCCCTGTGCCCCTGCTTTAGTCAAGGCCTGAAGCTTCTTCTGCTTACACTGTGGTGTAGAATATGGTTGTAAAAATGGTCACAATTATTGCCCAACCTTATCCCCGTCTTTGCAATGTTGGTTTGCAGTTCCTCCGACTACAAGATGGAATATATGCCCATCCCCTTGAATCCAAGCTGGTTTCATAACCTGCTTTGGCCAAGAGAATGCAGTGGAAATGATTCTGTGCCAGCTCTGGACCTGGGTCCCCAAAGGCCTTGCATATTTCTACCTACTCCCTGGGAACCCTGCCTAGCTGCCACATGAATATGCTGAGGCCAGCCTGGGACAGATGAGAGACCAAATGGAACAGAAAGAAGCCAACACATTTGAGTCTGTCACAGACCAGGGAGCCCCCAAACAGTACAGCCACTGGTGACAGCTGCATGAGTGAGCTCAGCTGAGACCAGAAGGACCACACAGCTGGGCCAGCCCAGACCGCCAACACACAGAATCGTGAACCAAATAAATGGTGGTTGCTTTAAGCCACGAAGGTTTGAGGTCGTTTGTTATGCAGCAAAAGCTAACTGATACATAAGTTGATGGCTTCCTAAATCATCTCCCTGCCCCTAAGCTCAACAACTCCCACATACACACACACAACTACCACAAATACAGTGTCCATTCTGCCAGATCCATCAAAAACTCAAATCAGAATTTTTCACTTCTCTACATAAAATCTACCAGTGACTTCCCAGCAACCACAGGATAAACTTAGAGATAAAAATTAAGTGCTCTCTTAAATGTAGTCCCAACCTCATTTCCCAGAATTCCTCACCTTCTAGCATTTCCTGTCACTCAACTTACCATGCTTGACAATTCTCAGCTCTATGAAAACATCCCCTGCTTTCATTTCTCCAGGAGTTTTCTTACTGTCCTCTCTACTAAGCATATCCCTTCCCCCTTGTATCCATCTTTGCACCCCCAGAGCCTAGCACAGTTCCTGACGTATAATAAGTGCTCAGTATTTGTTGAAATGAATGACTAAATTGCATTCCAAGATTGCTTTATGATCTAATTATAGCTACCATTTAAGAAGCATTTACAATGTGGCCAAGTACTGGGCAAATACTTTATATACATTAGTCTCACTTAATTGTCATAGCAACTTTATGAGGTATATATTATCACTATCATCATCATCATCCCCATTTGGCACATGAGAAAACTGAGGCTTGGAGAAGTCAGGCACCTTGCTAAACAAAATGGCAGAGCAGATATTAGAAGACCTGGAGAGTTTGCTACTGCGTTCCAGTATCCGCAGTATCAGCTGCAGCTCTACCAACATCTATGTGCCTGGCCCTGTATCCTTCACCCACTTTCCTGACCTTTTCAATCTTGGACTTATAATTAAATATTTCAAAGTGCTTGTCACTAGTCTGCTCTACTCATCTTTCATTTAAGGGGTATCTTCCAAAGGGAGATTTAAAACAAATCTAAATCTATACCGAGGACTAGAATTTTCGGCATTGGGCAAGAGAAGAATCTCCCTTGGGATCTAAAGTCTTTCTGGAATCAGTGCTTCTCTTAGAGCCAGCAAACTATGACCTGTGGGCCAAATATGGTCCATGCCTGCTTCTATATGGCCCACAGAGACTAATTTTTACACTTTTAAAGGGTTGTAAAAGAAGAAGAATATGCAACAGATTGGATGTGACCCACAAAGCCTAAAATATTTATCTGGTTCTTTATAGGAAAAGTTTGACAACCCGTTAGGCCATTCTTCTACACGCATTCTCCCCTATCTTGGTTTGAGTTCTCCCAGAAGCTGACCCCAGGGAAAGGATTCAAGAGCAAATCATTTATTGAAGAGGTGGTCTTGGGAGGCGGGGCAAGGTGGCAGACTGGTGAGCTGTATGTTTTAGTTACTCCTCCAGGAAAGTAGGTAAAAAGCCAGGAACTGCATGGACTGGACACCACAGAGCAATCTGTCTTTGGGCATACTTCATACAACACTCATGAAAACGTGGAACTGCTGAGATCAGCGAAATCTGTAAGTTTTTGCGGCCAGGGGACCCGCGCCCCTCCCTGCCAGGCTCAGTCCCGGGGGAGGAGGGGCTGTCAGCTCCAGGAAGGTGAAGGGAGAATTGCAGTGGCTGCTCTTATCGGAAACTCATTCTACTGATTCAAACTCCAACCATAGATAGACTGAGGCCAGACACCAGAGACTCTGAGAGCAGCCAGCCCAGCAGAGAGGAGACGGGCATAGAAGGAAAACAACACGAGAAGCTCCAAAGTAAAAGCAGAGGATTTTTGGAGTTCTGGTGAACACAGAAAGGGGAAGGGCGGAGATCAGGCCTTGAGGCGCATATGCAAATCCCGAAGCAAGGCTGATCTCTCTGCCCTGTGCACCTTTCCTTAATGGCTCTGGTTGCTTTGTCTATTAGCATTTCAATAACCCATTAGATCTCTGAGGAGGGCCGTTTTTTTTTTTTTTTTTTTTTTTTTTTTTTTTTAAATCCTTTTTGCTTTTTCTAAAACAATTACTCTAAGAAGCTCAATACAGAAAGCTTCAAAGAATTGAAATTTGGGCACGTCAAGTCAAGAGCAGAACTAAGAGAGCTCTGAGACAAAAGGCAATAATCCAGTGGCTGAGAAAATTCACTAAACAACACAACTTCCCAAGAAAAGGGGGGTGTCCGCTCACAGCCACCATCCTGGTGGACAGGAAACACTCCTGCCCATCGCCAGCCCCATAGCCCAGAGCTGCCCCAGACAACCCAGTGTGACGGAAGTGCTTCAAATAACAGGCACACACCACAAAACTGGGCGTGGACATTAGCCTTCCCTGCAACCTCAGCTGAATGTCCCAGAGCTGGGAAGGGGGAGCAGTGTGAATTAACAGAGCCCCATTCAGCCATCATTTGAGCAGACTGGGAGCCTCCCAACACAGCCCAGCAGCCCAGAACTGCCCTGGGGGGACGGCACTCACCTGTGACATAGCACAGTCATCCTTCAACAGAGGACCCGGGGTGCACAGCCTGGAAGAGGGGCCCACTTGCAAGTCTCAGGAGCCATATGCCAATACCAAAGACTTGTGGGTCAGTGGCAGAGACAAACTGTGGCAGGACTGAACTGAAGGATTAGACTATTGCAGCAGCTTTAAAACTCTAGGATCATCAGGGAGATTTGATTGTTAGGGCCACCCCCCCTCCCCGACTGCCCAGAAACACGCCCCACATACAGGGCAGGCAACACCAACTACACACGCAAGCTTGGGACACCAATTGGGCCCCACAAGACTCACTCCCCCACTCACCAAAAAGGCTAAGCAGGGGAGATCTGGCTTGTGGAGAACAGGTGGCTCGTGGACGCCACCTGCTGGTTACTTAGAGAAGTGTACTCCACGAAGCTGTAGATCTGATAAATTAGAGATAAGGACTTCAACTGGTCTACAAACCCTAAAAGAACCCTATCAAGGTCAGCAAATGCCACGAGGCCAAAAACAACACAAAATTATAAAGCACATGAAAAAACCAGACAATATGGATAACCCAAGCCCAAGCACCCAAATCAAAAGACCAGAAGAGACACACCTAGAGCAGCTACTCAAAGAACTAAAGATGAACAATGAGACCCTAGTACGGGATATGAAGGAAATCAAGAAGACCCTAGAAGAGCATAAAGAAGACATTGCAAGACTAAATAAAAAAATGGATGATCTTATGGAAATTAAAGAAACTGTTGACCAAATTAAAAAGATTCTGGACACTCATAGTACAAGACTAGAGGAAGTTGAACAACGAATCAGTGACCTGGAAGATGACAGAATGGAAAATGAAAGCATAAAAGAAAGAATGGGGAAAAAAATTGAAAAACTCGAAATGGACCTCAGGGATATGATAGATAATATGAAACGTCCGAATATAAGACTCATTGGTGTCCCAGAAGGGGAAGAAAAGGGTAAAGGTCTAGGAAGAGTATTCAAAGAAATTGTTGGGGAAAACTTCCCAAATCTTCTAAACAACATAAATACACAAATCATAAATGCTCAGCGAACTCCAAATAGAATAAATCCAAAAAAACCCACTCCGAGACATATACTGATCACACTGTCAAACATAGAAGAGAAGGAGCAAGTTCTGAAAGCAGCAAGAGAAAAGCAATTCACCACATACAAAGGAAACAGCATAAGACTAAGTAGTGACTACTCAGCAGCCACCATGGAGGCGAGAAGGCAGTGGCACGATATATTTAAAATTCTGAGAGAGAGGAATTTCCAGCCAAGAATACTTTATCCAGCAAAGCTCTCCTTCAAATTTGAGGGAGAGCTTAAATTTTTCACAGACAAAGAAATGCTGAGAGAATTTGCTAACAAGAGACCTGCCCTACTGGAGATAATAAAGGGAGCCCTACAGACAGAGAAACAAAGACAGGACAGAGAGACTTGGAGAAAGGTTCAGTACTAAAGAGATTCGATATGGGTACAATAAAGGATATTAATAGAGAGAGGGAAAAATATGGCAAACATAATCCAAAGGATAAGATGGCCGATTCAAGAAATGCCTTCACGGTTTTAACGTTGAATGTAAATGGATTAAACTCCCCAATTAAAAGATATAGATTCGCAGAATGGATCAAAAAAAATGAACTATCAATATGTTGCATACAAGAGACTCATCTTAGACACAGGGACACAAAGAAACTGAAAGTGAAAGGATGGAAAAAAATATTTCATGCAAGCTACAGCCAAAAGAAAGCAGGTGTAGCAATATTAATCTCAGATAAAATAGACTTCAAATGCAGGGATGTTTTGAGAGACAAAGAAGGCCACTACATACTAATAAAAGGGGCAATTCAGCAAGAAGAAATAACAATCGTAAATGTCTATGCACCCAATCAAGGTGCCACAAAATACATGAGAGAAACATTGGCAAAACTAAAGGAAGCAATTGATGTTTCCACAATAATTGTGGGAGACTTCAACACATCACTCTCTCCTATAGATAGATCAACCAGACAGAAGACCAATAAGGAAATTGAAAACCTAAACAATCTGATAAATGAATTAGATTTAACAGACATCTACAGGACATTACATCCCAAATCACCAGGATACACATACTTTTCTAGTGCTCACGGAACTTTCTCCAGAATAGATCATATGCTGGGACATAAAACAAGCCTCAATAAATTTAAAAAGATTGAAATTATTCAAAGCACATTCTCTGACCACAATGGAATACAATTAGAAGTCAATAACCATCAGAGACTTAGAAAATTCACAAATACCTGGAGGTTAAACAACACACTCCTAAACAATCAGTGGGTTAAAGAAGAAATAGCAAGAGAAATTGCTAAATATATAGAGACGAATGAAAATGAGAACACAACATACCAAAACCTATGGGATGCAGCAAAAGCAGTGCTAAGGGGGAAATTTATAGCACTAAACGCATATATTAAAAAGGAAGAAAGAGCCAAAATCAAAGAACTAATGGATCAACTGAAGAAGCTAGAAAATGAACAGCAAACCAATCCTAAACCAAGTAGAAGAAAAGAAATAACAAGGATTAAAGCAGAAATAAATGACATAGAGAACAAAAAAACAATAGAAAGGATAAATATCACCAAAAGTTGGTTCTTTGAGAAGGTCAACAAGATTGACAAGCCCCTAGCTAGACTGACAAAATCAAAAAGAGAGAAGACCCATATAAACAAAATAATGAATGAAAAAGGTGACATAACTGTAGATCCTGAAGAAATTAAAAAAATTATAAGAGGATATTATGAACAACTGTATGGCAACAAACTGGATAATGTAGAAGAAATGGACAATTTCCTGGAAACATATGAACAACCTAGACTGACCAGAGAAGAAATAGAAGACCTCAACCAACCCATCACAAGCAAAGAGATCCAATCAGTCATCAAAAATCTTCCCACAAATAAATGCCCAGGGCCAGATGGCTTCACAGGGGAATTCTACCAAACTTTCCAGAAAGAACTGACACCAATCTTACTCAAACTCTTTCAAAACATTGAAGAAAATGGAACACTACCTAACTCATTTTATGAAGCTAACATCAATCTAATACCAAAACCAGGCAAAGATGCTACAAAAAAGGAAAACTACCGGCCAATCTCCCTAATGAATATAGATGCAAAAATCCTCAACAAAATACTTGCAAATCGAATCCAAAGACACATTAAAAAAATCATACACCATGACCAAGTGGGGTTCATTCCAGGCATGCAAGGATGGTTCAACATCAGAAAAACAATCAATGTATTACAACACATTAAAAACTCGAAAGGGAAAAATCAATTGATCATCTCAATAGATGCTGAAAAAGCATTTGACAAAATCCAACATCCCTTTTTGATAAAAACACTTCAAAAGGTAGGAATTGAAGGAAACTTCCTCAACATGATAAAGAGCATATATGAAAAACCCACAGCCAGCATAGTACTCAATGGTGAGAGACTGAAAGCCTTCCCCCTAAGATCAGGAACAAGACAAGGATGCCCGCTGTCACCACTGTTATTCAACATTGTGCTGGAAGTGCTAGCCAGGGCAATCCGGCAAGACAAAGAAATAAAAGGCATCCAAATTGGAAAAGAAGAAGTAAAACTGTCATTGTTTGCAGATGATATGATCTTATATCTAGAAAACCCTGAGAAATCAACGATACACCTACTAGAGCTAATAAACAAATTTAGCAAAGTAGCGGGATACAAGATTAATACACATAAGTCAGTAATGTTCCTATATGCTAGAAATGAACAAACTGAAGAGACACTCAAGAAAAAGATACCATTTTCAATAGCAACTAAAAAATCAAGTACCTAGGAATAAACTTAACCAAAGATGTAAAAGACCTATACAAAGAAAACTACATAACTCTACTAAAAGAAATAGAAGGGGACCTTAAAAGATGGAAAAATATTCCATGTTCATGGATAGGAAGGCTAAATGTCATTAAGATGTCAATTCTACCCAAACTCATCTACAGATTCAATGCAATCCCAATCAAAATTCCAACAACCTACTTTGCAGACTTGGAAAAGCTAGTTATCAAATTTATTTGGAAAGGGAAGATGCCTCGAATTGCTAAAGACACTCTAAAAAAGAAAAACGAAGTGGGAGGACTTACACTCCCTGACTTTGAAGCTTATTATAAAGCCACAGTTGCCAAAACAGCATGGTACTGGCACAAAGATAGACATATAGATCAATGGAATCGAATTGAGAATTCAGAGATAGACCCTCAGATCTATGGCCGACTGATCTTTGATAAGGCCCCCAAAGTCACCGAACTGAGCCATAATGGTCTTTTCAACAAATGGGGCTGGGAGAGTTGGATATCCATATCCAAAAGAATGAAAGAGGACCCCTACCTCACCCCCTACACAAAAATTAACTCAAAATGGACCAAAGATCTCAATATAAAAGAAAGTACCATAAAACTCCTAGAAGATAATGTAGGAAAACATCTTCAAGACCTTGTATTAGGAGGCCACTTCCTAGACTTTACACCCAAAGCACAAGCAACAAAAGAGAAAATAGATAAATGGGAACTCCTCAAGCTTAGAAGTTTCTGCACCTCAAAGGAATTTCTCAAAAAGGTAAAGAGGCAGCCAACTCAATGGGAAAAAATTTTTGGAAACCATGTATCTGACAAAAGACTGATATCTTGCATATACAAAGAAATCCTACAACTCAATGACAATAGTACAGACAGCCCAATTATAAAATGGGCAAAAGATATGAAAAGACAGTTCTCTGAAGAGGAAATACAAATGGCCAAGAAACACATGAAAAAATGTTCAGCTTCACTAGCTATTAGAGAGATGCAAATTAAGACCACAATGAGATACCATCTAACACCGGTTAGAATGGCTGCCATTAAACAAACAGGAAACTACAAATGCTGGAGGGGATGTGGAGAAATTGGAACTCTTATTCATTGTTGGTGGGACTGTATAATGGTTCAGCCACTCTGGAAGTCAGTCTGGCAGTTCCTTAGAAAACTAGATATAGAGCTACCATTCGATCCAGCGATTGCACTTCTCGGTATATACCCGGAAGATCGGAAAGCAGTGACACGAACAGATATCTGCACGCCAATGTTCATAGCAGCATTATTCACAATTGCCAAGAGATGGAAACAACCCAAATGTCCTTCAACAGATGAGTGGATAAATAAAATGTGGTATATACACACGATGGAATACTACGCGGCAGTAAGAAGGAACGATCTGGTGAAACATATGACAACATGGATGAACCTTGAAGACATAATGCTGAGCGAAATAAGCCAGGCACAAAAAGAGAAATATTATATGCTACCACTAATGTGAACTTTGAAAAATGTAAAACAAATGGTTTATAATGTAGAATGTAGGGGAACTAGCAGTAGAGAGCAATTAAGGAAGGGGGAACAATAATCCAAGAAGAACAGATAAGCTATTTAACGTTCTGGGGATGCCCAGAAATGACTATGGTCTGTTAATTTCTGATGGTTGTAGTAGGAACAAGTTCACTGAAATGTTGCTATATTATGTAACTTTCTTGGGGTAAAGTAGGAACATGTTAGAAGTTAAGCAGTTATCTTAGGTTAGTTGTCTTTTTCTTACTCCCTTGCTATGGTCTCTTTGAAATGTTCTTTTATTGTATGTTTGTTTTCTTTTTAACTTTTTTTTTCATACAGGTGATTTGAAAAAAGAAGGGAAAGTTAAAAAAAAAAAAAAAAAAGAAAAGAAAAAAGACAAACAAGGGAAAAAAAAAAAAAGATGTAGTGCCCCCTTGAGGAGCCTGTGGAGAATGCAGGGGTATTCGCCTACCCCACCTCCATGGTTGCTAACATGACCACAGACATAGGGGACTGGTGGTTTGATGGGTTGAGCCCTCTACCATAAGTTTTACCCTTGGGAAGACGGTTGCTGCAAAGGAGAGGCTAGGCCTCCCTGTATTTGTGCCTAAGAGTCTCCTCCTGAATGCCTCTTTGTTGCTCAGATGTGGCCCTCTCTCTCTGGCTAAGCCAACTTGAAAGGTGAAATCACTGCCCTCCCCCCTACGTGGGATCAGACACCCAGGGAAGTGAATCTCCCTGGCAACGTGGAATATGACTCCCAGGGAGGAATGTAGACCTGGCACCGTGGGACGGAGAACATCTTCTTGACCAAAAGGGGGATGTGAAAGGAAATGAAATAAGCTTCAGTGGCAGAGAGATTCCAAAAGGAGCCGAGAGGTCACTCTGGTGGGTACTCTTATGCACACTTTAGACAACCCTTTTTAGGTTCTAAAGAATTGGGTTAGCTGGTGGTGGATACCTGAAACTATCAAACTACAACCCAGAACCCATGAATCTCGAAGACAGTTGTATAAAAATGTAGCTTATGAGGGGTGACAATGGGATTGGGAAAGCCATAAGGACCAAACACCACTTTGTCTAGTTTATGGATGGATGTGTAGAAAAGTAGGGGAAGGAAACAAACAGACAAAGGTACCCAGTGTTCTTTTTTACTTCAATTGCTCTTTTTCACTCTAATTATTATTCTTGTTATTTTTGTGTGTGTGCTAATGAAGGTGTCAGGGATTGATTTAGGTGATGAATGTACAACTATGTAATGGTACTGTAAACAATCGAAAGTACAATTTGTTTTGTATGACTGCGTGGTATGTGAATATATCTCAATAAAATTATTATTAAAAAAAAAAAAAAAAAAAAAAAAAGAGGTGTTCTTGGGAAACCCCAGTTGTGGAGTAGGGAATTGAGAACGGGGAGGGAAGGGAAGGCAGCCAATGTGTGCATTGTCAAACAAGTGATCATGGTGGGCAACTGGAGCACAAACCCACTGGGGAAACTGCAGAAGACAGTGGAGAGCACACACCTCAGAGTTACCCCACTGGAGAGCTGTGAGAGCTCGGGTATTTCGCCACCAACTCCCATCAGTCATTGGTGGAGGAATGTTCCCCCGGAGGGTGTTAATTCCTCCAGCACTTCCAGCCTTCCCAGAGCAGCAGCAGGGCAGATACCAACAGGCAGAGAAGGCCCTCCCACAAAGAGCTGCAGGTGGTGGCAGTGGGATGTCAGGCCAGCAGACGCAGAAGTGGTGAAAGTGGTAAGGACTGAGGGGACATAGGTGGGGCATCAACAGCCTCGACCACAACCCCTGCCCCCATTCTTCCTGGAATAAACTAGACTTCTAAAAAGGGGTCCCAGTGTCAAAATTTAAAACTCACAAACTGGCTTATACAGAAATACAACTTTCTTTCTTGCTCTGGGACATCAGTTCCTATTGATGGTGCTAATTATAGACATCTCAGATTCTTCTTGCTTTAATCGTCTTTTATCTTGGAGCCTCTTCTCCCTGGCAATGCTCCTTCCCCCTTTGTTTTTTCCCAATATGGTAACTGGGTGGATTTCTATGGCTGGGGGGGGAAGATGATCTGGTCCTCATGCTGTCCTCTGGGGATGGCTTGGCCCACGTGATCACTTGGCATCCTGCCCTGGCCAACACTGAGTCGTCACTGGTCTTTTGGGCATGGTGCTGGCACCCCCCTCTGCCACTGTCATGGACCTTGCCAGTGCCTCCATTACGTGATCCCCAAATTCTGCACCTCCTTATCCTCAGGCCTCTCAAGTACATCTGCCCTGTCAACTCCTCCATGCCCAAGACTATGAGGCTTCTGAGGGCTTCCCCCTCCCCCCCCCCTGCTCTGCCATTTTGTTTAGCAAGGTGCCTGACTTCTCCACCAAGGCAGATGAAGCACAATTGCTGGTGGCAGGTTTGGCTGAGATGCCTGTATTAATCTGGGGTATGCTGGGGAGGTGGTCACTGACCCTGATGCACTCAGATTCTCCCCAAGCCTATCTGGGCACTCCTACCGCCCCTTACTTCTACCCCCACACCCCATGTGGAGGGTGGGAGTGGTAGAGGAAGTAGGAGGACACTTGCATCTTCACCTTCCAGAACTGGAAGAGTATCCCCCTCCTGTGAGTAGGAGCTTCCCTTCCCTACATTACGTGCTCCTCCTTCCTACTTTACAGCTCATCCGAGGTCAACGCTCTAGGCTTTGGCTTGTATTATCTAAGAGCCCAGCTTCAGGACTCC
The DNA here is from genome assembly GCF_015220235.1 of Choloepus didactylus. Taxonomy (NCBI): domain Eukaryota; kingdom Metazoa; phylum Chordata; class Mammalia; order Pilosa; family Megalonychidae; genus Choloepus; species Choloepus didactylus. The sequence continues at coordinate 11,081,872 of NC_051335.1, forward strand.
TGAGAAAACCCCTTTCTTCCCTCATTAGACCAGCTTTCAAAACTATTGTCTCATGAAGGACTTTTAAGAATCTAGTTGAAATTTACACCTGAGCAATCACTATTTCGTCCTATCCAGTATGTACCTCCTCCCAAGACAATACACCTCCATCTTATGGCATAACCTTACTGGCAGAAGAGCAGCAGGTTATGCTTTCTTTCTTTTCTTTCTCTCCCTCTCCCTCTCTCTCTTCTTTGTAATTAAAAACTACCTACCAAAAGGGGAAAAGACATTTGGCTAATACTTCAAAACATTATCCTGCTATCTTAGCTAAACAGAGGCATCGAGTCATGGGAAATCGTGGCGTATTGATTTCTATTTTTAATTAGATCTACTCCAAGAAAATGAAAATTGGTTCGCCGATAATTAACATATTGAGTTATATTTATTGGCTTCTGCATAAATCTGAATTTATGTTAATTACTTGTTATCCACAGGGGAATTTTGAGGCCGGAGGGAGAAATCCTTAAATATTACCTCCATACACCATGTACAACATTTTAAAAGTATTTCCCCAGGATAGAAGAAGGAAGATCATGAATTTAGAAGACAGGATTCTCATTATCAGTCATTGTCTGAAAGATCCAAAACACCCACTAGCAGTCAAATTGGCACTAATGATGATTTCATTTCCCAATGTGTACATGCCCTTACCATTTTAGGCTCCAATTTTTAACCTAGAACACGTATTTGGGAAAGGATGCACTTTGTGTGTGATGAGAAAAGAGTGGGCAGGGGATTCTGTCATGTCATTTTAACAGGGCCATAAGAGGTCTCCCCATCCCTAACTATCTTTCTCAAGCAGGTATCAAGGGGCTGAACACTTCACCATTAGAGAGTCATTCCAGTTAATTAGGAATTATCCTAGTCAGCTAGCCTCTTTGAAAATCCTTTCATCAGTTTCAAATATTTAAAGAGCTCTATATACAAGTCATCATGCTAAGGTTCAAAGGTCGAGGGGAAGGGGGCCGACAGAGATGAGGGGAAAGAATAAATAAATGAGTGAATTAATCAAGTCATGGCACCATGGTGTGACTCAGTTTTTCCACAGGTGTTCCCTCCCTTTGTAACTTGAGCTTAATAAGAGCCGTGGGCATCTGCCCAGAGGAGGAGAAAGAGGATGGAAGTTGGGGGGCACAGCTGCTATAAACGATCATATTTCCTTCATCTAGGTTGCAACTCTCCCTCTCTCACACCCACACACATTTTAATGTTTCTCAAGCCAGGATTTAGCCTACAGTCTATAAACAGACTTAATGAGACAGTGGAGACGTAATGAGACAGTGCATTGCCTTTTTTTATGTTATTAAATTGAGCTTGTTACTAAATAGTGCTTCTTATAATCCATGGCATGCTATACTTAAAGAGATCAGTCATATATTCTGATTGAAATGTTTATTCAGATAATTGTAGATTTCCACGAAGTCATAAGAAATAATACAGAGAGCTCCCATGTATTCTTTATCTGGTTTTTCCCAATGTGACATCTGGCAAAATGAGAATATAATGTCACAACCAGGACACTGACATTGGTACAATCCACTTATCTTAATTGCATTTCCCCAGTTTTGCTTGTACTCATGTGTGTGTGTGTGTGTGTGTGTGTGTGTGTGTGTGTGTGTTTATTTCCATGCAGTTTTATTGCATGTGCAGGTTCGTGCATCTACCACCTCAGTTAGGATACTGAAAGTTTCCGTCACGTCAAGGATTTCTCTAATGGCCCTCTTATAACCACAGCCACCTCCCTCCTGCCCCTCTCCCCATCCCTTTGGAACTGGGTTTTTTCACCCAGCATATTCCCCCCAGATTCCCCAAGGTTTTGAGTGTTATCAGTAGTCCCCTCCTTTTAATTGCTGAGAACTAGTCCATGATGTGGATACCCCACAGCTGAGCTGTTTCCAGTTTGGGGCTATTAGATGAGTAATATTTATTGTGCACCTACTTTGTGTTAGGCAATTTCATATCTGTTGTCCCATCTAATCTTTACAAAATCCCTTGTGAGGTAAATATTAGTATCTGCACTTTATAAAGAAATTGAGGTTCAGAGATGTCAATTAACTTGCTAAGATCACATAACTGGTAAGCAGCACAGTCAAGATTCATACTCAGATCTTCAGTTCCCAAAGCCCAGGACTGCTATTTGTTCATTGATTTGATGCCTTTTTCCTCAGGTTGTCATGTCCCAGACATTGGGGTTGGGGCTAGCCAAAACAAGCCCAGGGTCAGAGCCCAGGTTTCCCCATGATTTTTCCACCATAAATCGGGACAGACCCGAGAAATTGGGCAGCAAAATGCCTGGTAGCTCACCTGGGTGGTGGCTTAGAGGGTCATCAACAAACCAAATAAAAAGAGAAAAGTGAAGTTTGACTTCCCGCATCTCAATAAACAGTCCATTTCTTCTTGCACTCTTTTCCCACTCTCTCTTCCAATTTACAAACCTGTCAGAGGAGTGGCAGTTCAACTGACATCGTCATTCTGAAAACAAATGGCTTGAAATGCCACATCGGTTCATATAGTCTCAGAAAAAGCTTCAGACCAGCCCATCAGCCCAGGGCAGGGCACATCCTGCCTGTCATAACTTAAACACACTCTCCTGGAGGAAGGAGCCAGCCCTCTTAGGGCCAGCCTCAGGAAAGTGGGCACTTGGAAGCTACCACCCTTCTTACAGCAAGGCTGGGACAATTCCTAAGCCCTGACCCCTAATGCGAGTGCCTCCCCCCACCCCCACCAGCCCCTACATCTATGCCTACCACTCCCACTCCCCACCCCTGAAACCCATCAGAAACTCTCCTCCTTGGGGCAACAGCAAGGGGACATCTGTACATTTCAAGGGGAGGAATTAAAATCAAAATGAAATACCTCCACATACCCACCAGAACAGCTAAAACTAAAATCACTGACAACAGCCAAGGGTTGGTGAGGATGCAGAGCAATGGGCACTCTCATACATTGCTGATAGGAACACAAAATGGTACCACCACTTTGGAAAACCACTACTGAACTTAACCGTATGCCTCACCTACAATACAGCGATTCTACTCCTAGGTATAAACCCAACAGAAGTGAATGCACATGTCCACCAGAAGGCATGTTCAAAAATACTAACAGCAGTTCTATTCATAATACTCAAAAACTGTAAGAATTCCAAGTCCATCCATCAATGGGACAATGGATAAATAAACTGTTGTACATTCATACAATACAATACTACTTAGCAATTAAAAAAGCAAACTACTGGTACATGCAAGATGGATGAATCTTACAGACATTACGTTGAGCAAAAGAAGCCAGACACAAAGATTACATACTGTATGACACCATTTAGATGAAGTCTGAGAACAGGCAAAATTAATCCACAGTGAGCAAAGTCAGAACAACAGTTACCGTGGGGAGGGAATCGGAGACGGCTGCCAACTGGTAAAGGGGCACGAGGAAGTACTGACGGTGCTGGAAATAATTCTAGATCTTGATCTGAGTGCTGGTTACTTGGGTGTATGTATACATGGGCAAACGCTCGCCCCCCAGAACACTGGATTCACCCACTGTATAACCTTTACCATACAGTGGGTTGAATAATGTTCCCCCACAATTCATGTCTGCCCGGAACCTTAGAATATGATCTCATTTAGAAACAGGTTTCTTGCAAATGTAATTAGTTAAGATGAGGTCATGCCGGATTAGGGTGGGCTCTAAATCCAATGACTGGCATCCTCGTCAGAAGAGGAGAGGACACCAAGGGACACAGACAGGGAAGAGGCCACGCACAGATGGCAGGAGAGACTGGAGCGACACGGTTGCCAGCCAAGGACGGCCAAAGTCTGCCGGGGGCCCCGCAAACCAAGAAGAGGTGAGGACAGCTTCTTCCCGAGAACTTCAGAGGGAGTGGGGCCCTGCTGACACCCTGATTTCAGACTTCTGGTCCCCAGAACTGAGAGAGAAGACATCTCTATTGTTTTAAGGCACCGGGTTTGTGGTAATTTGTTATGGCAGGCACGGGAAACAAATACAGCTATATAAACACTGAACCGAAAATTTTAAAGTCTTAAAAATAAAGGAGGAACTGCTCCTCCATTCACCTCACAGGACAGTGGCCCAGGCCACCCTTCTTTCCTGTTCTCCTCCTCTTCATCTGCGGATACCAGGATGTGTGACAGAGCAGGTTGACAGCTCCGCCCTGCGTATTATTTGGGGCAAACTAATTGGTACAATAGCAGGCATAATTAGTGGGAAACCGGATGAGAGATTGGCACTGCAGTCTGAGGCAGGATAAGCACTTCATGCTAAAAGGCCTCCAAAGACTTCTCCTGTCTCCTCTTAACATAAAGGTGAGTCATGCCGAGGCGGAGATAGAAGGATTATTTGAGCATGGATGGTTTCTGCTCCCTTAGAAACCTGAGTTCAGGAGACAGACAGAAACAGAAACACACACACACACACACACACACACACACAGATCTACCTCTGTTGGACAGCCACTGAGTCCAGAGGATTTGAATACTCAAAATGAGAGAGCTTTAAGAAAAATGAGCACGGGGTTCCAAACTCAGGTAGCATTTACCTTTAATGTTTTCATTCGTTTTCTAATTTACCTGCAGTGAAAGTCATTCTTTGTAGTGTAGAGTTCTATAAGCTCTAGCAAACACATCCAGTTGTGTCACCACCACCACAATTAAAATACAGAATAGTTCTATCACCCGCCCCCTCCAAAAAATTCCCTTGTGTTACCTCCTTGTAATCAAGGGTGCCCCTTGTCCCACCCTTAAACCACTGATCTGTTCTCCATCCCTTATAGTCCCTAGAGTTTTGCCTTTCCCACAATATCATATAAACGGAATCATACATTATATAACCTTTGGGGTCTGGCTTCTTTCACTCAGCATAAAGCCTCTGAGATTCATCCATGCTGTTATGTGTATCAGTAGTTCATTCCATTTTATTGCTGAATAGTATTCAACAATACGGATACATAGCACAGTTTGTTTCACCATTCATTGGTTGAAGGATATTGGTTTACTTCTATTTTTTGGCAATCATGTATAAAGCTGCTATAAACATTCATGTACAGGTTTTTATGTGAACATAAGTTTTCATTTCTCAGGTAAATCCATAAGTGGGATTTCAGGTAAGTGTAGGTTTAACTTTTTAAGATATTAACAAACTGTTTTCCAAAGTGTTTGCACTATTTTGCATTCCCACAGCAATGTATGAGAGTTCCAATTTTCCTTGCCAACATTTAGTATTTTCATTTTTTAAAAAAGGTTAGCCATTCTAATGGGAGTGAAGTAGTATCTTATTGTGGTTTTAACTAGCATTTCCCTAATGACTAATGATGGTGAAATAGTTTCGCATGCCTTATGCTATTCATATATGTTCTTTGGTGAAGTGTCTGTTCAAATCTTTTGCCCATTTTTAAATTGGCCTGTTTGCTTTCTTATTGTTGAATTTGGAGTGTTCTTTATATATTCTGGATACCAGTTGTTTGTCAAAAGTAGGACTTGTACATATTTTCTCCAAGTCTATGGCTTATCTTTTTATTCTCTTAATAGTGTCTTTTGAAGAGCAGAAGTTTTTAATTTTGATAAAGTTTAATTTATCAAATTTTTCTTTTAAGGACCATGCTTTTTCTGTTGCTTCTAAGAACTCTTTGCCTAACCCATAGTCACAAAGATTTATTCCTATGTCTTCTTCTAGAAGTTTTATAGTTCTATGTTTTGTATTAATGTCTATGATCCATTTTGAGTTAATTTTTGTGTAAAGTGTGAAGTTTGGGTTGAGGTTCATCTTTTAGCCTATGGATGTCCAATTGTTCCAGCACCATTTATTGAAAAGACTATCTTTTCTCCATTGCCTTTGCACCTTTGACAAAAACCAATTGACTATATATATATATATATGGGTCAATTTCTGGCCTCTCAAGTCTGTTGCATTGATTTATGTTTCTATCCATTCACCAGTACCACACTGTCTTGATTAATGTAGCTTTATAGTAAATCTTGAAATCAAGTAGTGTCAGTCCTCTGGCTTTGTTCTTCTTTTTCAAAATTTTTTGGCTTTTCCATCTAAATTTTACAATCATCTCACTGCTATCACAATACTGAATCTTCCAGTCTGTGAACATGGTATATCTCCTTATTTATTTCGATCTTCTTGATTTCTCCAGTGTTTTGACGCTTTCAGCATATATTTCCCACTCAAACTTTGTTAGCCTTATATTTAAATGTTTTACCTTTTGGTGCTATTATAAATAGTACTATTTAAAAATTTTGTATTCCAATTGTTCATTGCTAGTTTATAGAAATACAATGGACTATTGTATATTCGCTGAGTATACTGAAACTTCACTAAACTTACTTATTAGTTCTAGCAGATTTTTTGTAGATTCTTTGGAATTTTCTACATGTCTTCTGTAAATATAAACAATTTTATTTCTTCTTTTCCAATCTGAATGCCTTTTTCAAATGCATTTTAAGGTCAATCTCATTCCTGATCAAAATTTGTTCCTTTTAAAAGCCAAACCTTGCAGCAGCTAAGTTGTTGTCCATCTCTCATATTTCCCACTAGTAATTAAAATTGGGGATGAATCAGACTACATAGATCTATGTAGTCTAGGTTTTGCTGTAGTACAAAAAGCCCTAATACCTCAACATTGAGTATCGCTTAAAACAGCAAAGGTTTATGTCTTGCTCCCAGTACGTGCCCATCACGTGTTGGCAGGAAACTCTGCCCCTCACGGTCTCTCAGGGACCCAGGCAGATGGTGCAGCTCCTGTCTCCAATGTTGCCTATGGCTGGGCCGGAACAAAGGAGAATCCCAGAGAATTTTTCACAGAAGAGTCAATGATCAGGCCCAGAAGTGACTCACATACATTCTTCCTGCAAATCATTGACCAGAACAAGTCACATGACTCCAGCCCACCACCAGGGGGCAAGGAAATGAAATTCGACCATATGGCTGCAAGTGGCCAGAAATATTTGGTGAAGAACTCTAATGACTAAAAATAGTCACCAGATAGTCACAAATAGCTATCACATACGCACGCACGCGCGCGCGATAAGGCATATGTAAATCATTCTAATGCAAGCTAGAAAGTGACGTGCTCTTAGATAGATATGGAGAAAGTGCAATTGGAGATAAGAGAAGGTTTCCTTTGTGTGAGCTCAGGGTAGGACCCAAACAGCAGAAAGCTTTGAATCTGGGCCTTGGAAAACGATGGATTTTGGATGTTCAATATGCTTATGTTTCATAACATAGTACAGTAGTTAAGAGCAGAGCTACACTGTCTGGGTTTGAATCCCAGATCTGTCCTTTACTAGCTGTGTAACCCTGGGCAAGCCACTTAACTTCCCTGTGCCTCAGTTTCCTCATCTATAAAATGAGGATGCTAGCAGCACCCACTTCACAGGCTGCTGAGAGGATTAAGTAATATTTGCAAAACTCGAGCATAGTGACTGGCACATAAGTGCTAATCACACCCACGTGCATACACATCCCACCCCCATGCCGCCACCCGCACACACCTGCCTTTAATCAAGTAAAACCCCAAAAGTCCAAAGGAGCACTTTCCTTAAGATTTTTAAAATGCAGAGACTGGATAAGAATATTTGTTTTCTCTGGTGAAATTCACCCCTGTTCCTGTAAACAAGGTCTGCAAACGGACAAAAAGTCACCCATTCACTATTCCCTTGGTCCTGAGGCACTGAGCAGGGCTCCTCCCTTCACTTTACAACTGAAAATTCAGATCCTATTTCTTAACTGTGGGTCAGCATTTTCCCTTCCCTGTTCAGAGTGAGCCAGGGCTGGGACCCTTTCTTAGAAGCTTTTCCTCTCCGATTTTAGAGAATTAAACCGTGTTGAGGAAAATCTGTTCACCAAGCTATGTGAAAAGAAGGCTTCACTCACCGCCTGCTTGGGTCTGTGTTTGAGTACCAAAGAGGCATGGAGATCCCACAGGACAGATAAGCAGGCGACAGTGAGGGATTTGCTCAGGGACACCCCTGTCAGGGACAGGAGGGGTGGGTCCAGCACCAGGCAACCTCCACACTTCTTGGAAGATGAGCGTCTGAAGAAACGTGCCTACTGTAAATGGGAAAATGATAAGACTCCAAAGTATAGCAATAACGAAAACTTCCATTGGTTTAGCTGGTTTGAACACATAAGGTTCTTTCAAATATATTCCCATGTTTGAGTCTTACAGCAACCCTAGAAGGAATGCAGAGCTGGGGCCTAGCAGACACTCCCATTTCATAGCTGAGGAAACAGGTTCAGAAGATGGAGTGACTCGCCCATGACATTGAAGCTGGTAAGCAGGAGAGAAAAACAGGTGAACTCAGAGTTCCTTCTACCGGATCAGACCCATCTAAGGCCCTGTTCCCCCAAAAGGGTGGAAGGCATAACTGCAGGTAGATACAAGATGACTTAATTTTACACTTTATGTATTTATTAGAAGAAATGTAAAACCAGTACGAACTATTGATTTGAAACTTCCCTTTTCTATTAAATTTACTTAAAATATTAGTCACTTGACAGAGGTGATGGTAGCACATTACTGTGAGAATAACTAACAGTGCTGAATGGTGTGTGAATGTGGTGGAAAGGGGAAGCTCAGAGTCATGTATGTCACCAGAAGGAAAGTTGGAGATTGCAAGATGGGAATGTATAAAACAGTGAATCTGGTGGTGAACAATATCTGTGATTAACTACAAATATTAGAAGTCTGTCTCGTGAACTAGAACAAATGTATGGCACTATAACTAGAAGTTAATAATAGAAGGGTATATAGGGAAAAAATACACCTATCACAAACTATGTACTATAGTTAGTAGGATTTTAACATTCTTTCATCAATAGGAACAAATGTACTATACCAATACTATGAGTCAATAATGGGGAAGGGGGTTAGGGATATGGGAGGATTCGAGTTTTCTTTTTTGTCTCTATTTCTTCTCTGGAGCCATGAAAATGTTCTAAAAATTGAAAAAAAATTAATTGTGGTGATGGATACACAGCTGTATGATGGTACCGGAGGCAACTGGTTGTGCACTGTGGATCTTTGGATGATTGCATGGTATGTGAACAATCTCAATGAAATAAAAAAAAATTAGTCACTTAAAAGAAAATCTTAAGCAATCAATGAATATCACTGATGGCATGTGGATGTGATAAAAATGGTGAAGTGGGTCCCCAAAGGACTGAAGGCTGGAAACCCTGCTCTTAGGTGGATGGAATAATCAATGACTTGGGAATGGGTATTCTAGGCCTGGCTTTGTCACTAAATGTCTGTGTGACCTTGTGCCAGTCACTCACCTCTGTGCGCTTTGGTCCTATCCTATGTAGAATGAGAGAGTAAATTACAATAATTTCTAAAAGTTCTCTTAGGTGGACTCTTCTAAAATAGAATATGAGTGTTACCTCCAAGAAGAGTGTGAAGGGCTGGGCTTCTTTGGCTTCCTTTTCTGCAGTCAACTTTAATTTGCTTGAAATAAAGCCTGCAGGAGGTTGCCGGATTCAGGGCACGTTGTTGAGTGTTAGGATCGGTTTTTGCAGGAACTTTTGGGGAGAGCCCCTTCAGCAGCCTGGATTCTTGTCTCCTTCCCTCTCCTTGGCTGTGTGCCCTGGCTCCTGAGACCATGGTGGACAAAAAAGGAAGGAAGTGGCTTCCACCGAGCTGTCCTCCAACACTAAAAGAGCAAAAGGGAAAACTCGTAAGGATTCCAGCAGGGAGGGGATTTAGGGCAGCAAGAGGAACGGAATTCATGGTGGCTCCACTCTGAATGGGATCAGGGACAGTGGGAAGGTTTTCTGGAAAGAGTTGCGGTTCTCGTTCAAATATGTCCTGGAAGTATGTGTGGTGGGTAGGACAACAGCTCTCCTGAACCAGGTCAGCCTGGCATACAGTAAGAACTCAATAAATGCTACTGATGATGTTTACTAATTGCTACCCTGGTACTGGACAGCCAGGTGAGTGTTCTAGCTTGGAGTTAGACAAACATGGGGCTGAAATCCTGATGGGGCCACTAATCAGTTCTGCAATGTCGGGCCTTGGTTTCCATGGATAAAATAGTGATACTAATAGTACCTCAAAGAGGGTTGTTCTAAAGATTCAGTTGCATAATATAAAGTACTTAGCTGGATACCTGTACATTTATAATTGCTCAATAAATGATAGCTGTAATAGACACAGAGCTGCCCTCCCACCCCCAACCCCCACCAATCCTCCTTCAAGAGAAGACTCATTGCCCCAGTTGTGGGGGCTGCTGCCTGCAGACACCATTCATTGTCAGCGCCTTCAGGAGCTGTGTGTCTGTAGAAAGTTCTCTGAAGGCAGAACTGTCCCACTTCTTTGGTGTCCCCAAGATACCGAGCACAATGCTGCAAATAGCGTAGGTCATGACTAAATACTGGTTGACGGACTGGCTCATTTAAAGACTTCCTTCTGAAACATGGAATACATTTCCACAGAGCCCATTTTGAAACTCTGCAGGTGAGAGGAGGGGGAGAGGACCCTGTAGCTGAAATCCAAGTCCACAGCAGGGATGAAGTGCAGTTGCCCTTGCCGGTGCCTCTTGCCAACTTAAGAGGGTTTTTTTAGATAGGATACAGAGCCCTGGATTTTTTGGATCCAATTTAGTTTCGCCAAAATCCCTCCACTCTCTCCACAGGCCTGGCTTGGAGGGACGGCACCGGCTTCATGCTGACCTTGTTTCCAGTCCTGACAGCCTGGGTAAATGCAGTTTTGGCAGATGTGCCCCTTCGAGAAGATTTTCATCTTACAGAACTTGACAGATTTTTGGTCTCACTCTTTAATTTGAAGTTTCTCATATTACCCCTTCCCCTCTCACCATTCCAGCTTGGGTAATTTTTCTCTAACGCGACAGTTTCTCAGCTGGTGGTTGCATTCCAAAGTGGGTTAATGTGAAAGGCAGAATTGCCACATCTTGAATAACTTAAACCAAAGGGAGGACTGAATATGGGATTGACCAGAATGTAGCAGAGTCTTAGGCTTTTGAGCAGTAATTTCCAAACACCAGTCCGTGGAGCACAGCCAAGGTCCTGTTCCCATAGAGTTGCAACCTAGTGGGGTGTGTCAGAATGCAATAATGGCCACCATACTTTGCAGCTCCTCTCATCACATTTGGAGTCCGTTTCCACACCCCTTACACCCAGGCTGGCCTGGTGACTTGTTTGACCAATCAAAGGCAACTGAAGTTTGATGTTGTAGCAATTCCTAGCCTAAACCTCAAGAAACCTTAAAATCCACGCTCAGGCTCCTGGAATCCTGTAATTGGCACGTGAACAAGTCAGGGCTAGCCTGCTAGAGGGTGAGAGAACATGTAAAGTCCCCAGCCTTCTCAACCAAAGTAATTATTACAGACCACCCAATCCCAGCTGACCCATCAGCTAACAACAAATGTCTGAGCAGACACAGGCAAAATTGGCCAAGCCTGGCCCAGGCCAGAAGAACCTTCCAGCTGAGCCTAGCCCAAATTGCCAACCCACAAAATCCTGAGTCATTAAATGACTGACAACTTAAGCCACTCAGCTTTGAAGTACTTTGTTATTTAATAAAAGCTAACTAAAATAAGGGAGATAGAAAATAAAGAAGAAATCGAATAAATGTCCAAGATAATACAGATAGTAACATGTGCAATAAAGGAAACCAATAGGCTGAGATGATGGACAAGGACTGTAGGTGACTAATTTAGAAAAGATGGCCAGGGAAGGACTCTCTAAAGAGGCGACAAGTCTGCTGAGACCCAAAGAAGGGGAAGAGCCAATAGGGTGAAGACCTGAGGCCAGAGGAAATGGCACATCAAAGCCTCTATGGCATGTTTTCTAGAAACAGAACCAAGTCCAGTGTGATGGAAGCCGGGTGAGAAGGGAAGGAGAATGTGGCCAGATTTGAAGCCAGAGAGGTAGGCAAAGTGTAGCAAGAAGGCAGGTTTTAAACAGAAGAAAGATTTTCATCTTTTAAAGGTCCCCCAAGCTGTGGTGTGGCGGACGGATTGTAAGGTGCTGAGGGTGGAAGCAGGAAGCTTGGCAAGGAAGCAATTGCAAAATCCAGGCGAGAGAAGATGCTGGGTTTAAATAGGGAGGTTGCTGGCGTGCAGCAAAATTTTGTTATTTGATCCGTGCATCTAATAAACTTTAAGTCATTGGTATTGCTTCATGCTGCATATGCTTATTTCAAAATTTTTATTGAGGAGTTTTTAATAAGTGTATAATTTCCTCCAATTTTATTCAGGTTTTTATTGTTAATTATTAATAAGTATAGGAGGTTTTCCTCATGCTTTAAAAAAAAAGTGAGGAAAGCATAAAACCAGCATCTGGTTGTGTGCAGACTATATACTTTCTGGTTTGTAATTCTTATTTTTACAATTTTGTGAGTAGGAGTTAAAATTTTTCTATTGAAACATTTGCTTTGAACATTTTTAACAACAATCCCCATTACGGTCCCTCCAAGACTTCAACATTTGCTTATAGAGCACTCAATAAAAATGTTCTTTTTCTTAGGAATTGCCAATTGTGAAACATTTGTTCTTTCATTCCTTTCTTTAAAGATTATTGAGAAATTGCGAGTTTGGAGATTAAAAGCATGAATTCTGGAGCCAGACCAGCCAGGCTCAAATTCCAACTCTGCCATCGATTAGTTGCACAATCTTTGGCATGTTTTTTTAAAGTGGGGTAATAGTGTTCCTACTATATGGTGGTGGTGTGATGATTCAATTATTTAATACATGTAAAGTGCTTAGAAGAGTCCCTGGCACAAAGTAGTGCTCACCGTGAGCTATCATTTTACACTGGGTGCCTTTAGGATGCCAGGCACTGGGCTACATGTCTTTGATATTGTGATTATTTGAAAGATGCAGAACAGCATTTCCTTAAAAAGAAATTTTTAAGATTCCTATTTCAGATTGTCATTAACTCATCATTCCCTTCCCAATTTCCTGTCTCCCTCAGTTGTGACCATGCTGTCCTTGTCTGCTACAGACCGTTCCCATGTTCACTGTCCCCTTGGCAAGCACCAGCCTCGCATTCTCCACACTGTATCATGCTTGCAGGAAAAAACTGCCATCACCCCTGGCCTGCTAACTCTGCCAGATGCTGTCATGAAAAAGTCACCTGTTGCTCTGAAAAGGGTGGTGTTCTAGTTACCTATAGCCACATAGAACTTTATCCCAAAATTTAGTGGCCCAAAACAGCAACAGCTATTGCTCATCTCTGACGAGTCTGTGGACTGGGAAATGGGAAGTGGTTTGGCTGGGAAGTTCTGACTTGGGGGTTTCTCATGGGGTTGCAGTTAGGGAGGGGCTAGGGCTGAGGTCACCTTGAAGGCTTATTCCATCAGTGTCTAGGGCCTGGGCTGGGAAACTGGACAGCTGGAGCACCTCAGGCATCTCTATCTCTATCTCCAAGTGATTTCCCCAATATGGAGGCTACAGGAAGTCAGACTCCAAAAGTGCTTGTCCTGAGAGAGAGAGAGAGCCAGACAGAAGCTATGTTCTCTTTCATGACCAGGCTTTGGAAGTCACATATTGTCATGTCTGCTGTATCCTAGTAGTTGAGGCTGTCACAAAGGCTGTCCATCCAACATCCAAGGGGAGGCAGCATAGACCCCATCTCTTGATGGGGTCCATGGCAAGGTTTTGGAAGAACATGTGGGAATGGAAATTGTAATGGCCAGTGTTCCGGTTTGCTAATACTGCCATTTTCCAAAACACCAGAAATGGATTGGCTTTTATAAAGGGGGTTTATATGGTTACAAAGTTACAGGCTGAAGGCCATGAAAATGTCCAAATGAAGGCATCAGCACAAGTATATGTTCACCGAAGGAAGGCCAATGGCATCCAGAAAACCTCTGTTAGCTGGGAAGGCATGTGGCTGGCATCTGCTTGCTCCTAGGCTGCATTTCAAAATGGCATTCTCCTAAATGTCAGCGTCAGCTTTCAACGGCCATCTTCAAAATGTTTCTCTGAGCTGTGCTGTAAAATGTCACTCAGAACTGCTCTGAGTTCCTTCTGTTTGTCAGCTATTGTATATGGCTCCAGTGATTTAATTAAGACCCACCCTGAATGGGTGGGGTAACACCTCCATGGAAATTATCCAATCGAAGGTCTCGTCCACAGCTGATTGAGTCACATCTCCATGGAAACACTCAATCAATAGGTTCCAACCTAATCAACACTAATACATTTGCCTCCACAGGATTGCATTAAAGAACATTGCATTTGGAGGGACACAATAACACAGCCAGTTCTGAATAATTTGTGCTCTGCCACTGATAGAAAGAGCCAGTCAGTCCAAGCATGACTTGTGCTAGCCAAGGAGTTGATGTCACCATGCACAAAAAGTCACAGGTCCAGTTATTGTTTCATGAATTGCTACAAAGGTACCACACTAATGCAAAATGTTAATAATAGGAAAAACAGTGTGTGTGAGGGGGTGGGGTATACAGGAACTCTGCACTTTCTGTAAACCTGCAACTGCTCTAGTTTTTAAATCTAGATTTAATTTTTTAGGAAAAGCATGACTGTGGCACTAAGGCTTGTATGTGGGTTACTCATACAAAATGATGTTCTCGTTTAATCCTGACAATCATTCTGGTCCTCTCCCTTTACAGGTGAGGAAACAGATGCCCAGGGAGGGCAGGTGGCTTGCTTGAGGTCACTTCATATGTGGCAGGACCAGGATATGAATCTGGATCTCTCAGAGGCCACATTCCCTGCCCTTCCTGCCTGTCTTTCTTAAATTTAATGGGAAAGTTTCTTTTCTTTTATTACATTTATTTCATTTTGAAAACAAGATATGCTCATTGGACCAAGTGAAACAATCCAAAGATGTATAAAGTTCATTTTCTCACCCCAAGACCCTCCTCAGTAGTTCCACCACAACCATGATCCCAGCCTGCCCACCCCCCTCAATGACATCCATGTAACGTGTATCTGTTTTAGTTTCCTAGGCTTCTCAAAGCAAATACTGTGGAATGGATTGGGTTAAACAATGGGAATTTATTGGCTCATGATTCTGAGGACAGAAAAATGTCCAAATCAAGGCCTTGTCAAGGCACTGCTTACTTCTCAAAGACTAGCTGCTGGCAGTTTTGCTGGTGATCCTTGGCTCCTCTGTCATGGGGCAAGGCACATAGTGGCATCTGCTGGTCTCTCCCTTCTCTTCTGGGTTTCATTGATTTCAGCTTCTCATTTCTGTGGCTTTTTCCCTCTCTTTCTGCATTTCTTTCTCTTATAAAGGACTCCAGGAATAGGATTAAGACCCATCCTGACTGAGGTGGGTCACACCTTAACTGAAGTAACCTCATCAAGAGCTCCTACTTACAATGGGTTCACACCTACAGGAAGAGATTAGATTTAAGAATGTGTTTTTCTGGGGTACATGCAGCTTCAAACAACCACAGTATCTTTCTACACAATTCCCCATATTCCTAAATACATATATGCATGTATATACAGGGAATTAATTGCTGCTCATTTTTGTGAAAACTGGATTATTTTACGTAAATTACTCTGCAACTTGTTTTTCTAACTTAACATTCCATCTCATAGGAAATTAATATAGATCTAGTTGATTCTTTCTAATAACTGCATAGTCCCCAGTGTGGATATGACATACAATTTATGCAAGCATTTCTCTATTGATCAGTGCTCTGGTGGCATCCAGGTGTGTTTTTTCCCTTACAGCCAAGGCATTAGGACACCTTTGTACATGTGCTTCTATTCTGATGAGTTTATAACTCAAGGATAGTTTCTGAAATGTGGGCCTGATGGGTCCAGGTGTTTGTGCATTTTTTATTCCACATCTACCCTCAGTGACTTTCCAAAAAGTTTTCACAAGCCACACTCCTGTTACTAACAAGGAGTGAGATTACCTGTTTCCCTACATTCTCACTAGCGTTGGAGCCTTTGTAGTCTTGCCAACGTGATGGATGAAAAATGTTGCTTAAAATTGCATTTTCCTGAACACTGGTATGATCCTTTATTGGACATTTCAATTTTACATTATGTAAAATGCCTGTTAGTATCTGTCCCATCTGACAGAAGTTTTCTGGACGCCACTGGCCTTCCTTTGGTGAAGGTATCCTCTTGTTGATGCCTTAATTTGGACATTTTCATGGCCTTCAGTTGGTAAACTTGTAGCCAAATAAACCCCTTTATAAAAGCCAAGCCATCTCTGGTATTTTGCGTAATGGCAGCATTAGCAAACCGGAACAGTATCCCTCCCTTATTTTTCTCTCCTGGATTTCTTTTTCTTGTCCGCTTAAAGAGACGCTTTGTATATGAAGGATATTAACCTTTGTTTGTCTTTTGTAATCAATATTCCCCCCTCCCACTTATCCCTTTGAAAAAATCAAGTCAAAGTATTTTTGTCACACAAGTTTTCAAAACTTATTTTCAAAAAATGCCATACAATTTTCAAAAAGTCAGATTTGTCTCTCTCTTCATGTCTTCTAGGTTTCACATTGTGCTTTGGAAAATGTGATTTGTATAAAGATATACAAATATTATCCTCAGTTCTCTTTTGATAATTTTATATTTAAATCGCTAATTCATCTGAAATTTATTTTTGTTTACGTGTAAGGTGTGGGTCTGGTTTTCTCTTCTTCCACATAACTAGCTAATTATTCGGCTCTGGTTTTTAAATACACCATCCTGATTTCGCTTAATGGAAATACACTCACTGTCAAATGCTGACTCTCCATATACACGGGGATCTATCTCTGGATGGTCTTGCCTGAGCCACTAATCTCCATCTCTTACTCTCTGCAGCTTTGATTACTATTAGAAGTGTTAGAGGAAGCTTTGGTATATGACAAGGCACAGGCTCCCCTCTGCTCCAAAAACAGTGGCATTGCATTAAATATATATTAATAGGGGGGAGGATAAAGAACGTTTTAGAAGCTGGAAAAGGTGAGGAAAAGGATTCTCTCCTAGAGCCTCCAGAAGGGAATGCAGCCCTGCTGAGACCTGTGTCAGAATTCTGACCTGCAGGAACCGTAAGATAATAAAATTGGATTGTTGAAGCCACGAAATTTGTGGTAATTTTCTATGGCGGCAATAGAAAACGAATACATCTGGCATTAGCTCTAAGTCATCAGAGCCCCTGTTAAGGTCACCTTCCCTAGAAGCAGAGCCTGGCCCGGCACAGGCATGTCAAAGACATGCCACAAATGCTCATGGAATGACTGAGAGCTAGGGTCCCCAGAAAGTCAAGAGGCCACTGTCTGTAAGGACCTTGCTGTTCACCTGGAGCTGGTCAGAAATGTAGAATCTCAGGCCCTGCCCCAAACCTGCTGAATCACAATCTGCACATCAACAAGATCCCCGGGTGATTCCTATGCCCGTCAACGTTGGACCAGCACCACCACAGCACACTGCCTGCAGCAGAGTAGGGGAAGGGAACGGTTACCCCAGCGGTCAGCAAACGTTTCCTCACAAACTTTTTATTTGCATACGATCACCTTGGCAATTACTCAACACTGCCATGCCCATGCAAAGCAGTCATAGACAACACATACATGAATGAGCATGGCTGTGTTCCAATAAAACTTTATTTATGAAAGCAGGTGGCTGGCAGGATTTGGCCAGGGGGTTGTAGTCTGCCGACCCCTGGATTACCTGACGGAAGGGTGGGTGCTTTCATTGGAAACAATGCTGTCTTAACTCAGTCTTCCCTCCCCACCTTGCTTCCTCACTGAGCTTCTGGAAGGGGAGAAATTCCCAGCAACCCTTAGAAAACTACACAGCTTAACTTTGTAGCAGCTGAGAGAGCTTTCTGTGGCCCCATTCATGTTGGGAAATATTTCTTCTTGCATGGAATTTTTAAGAGGGGAGATGCTGCAGAACTTGCTTTTACTTAATTGTTTTTATCATAAAATAAAATTATCAATTAAAGCACATATGTACAAAAGAATGCATGAAGACATATGCATAGTCTAAAGAAAAGCAATAAAATGAACACCTGTGTGCCATCATGCAGCCTAAGAACTAGAACTTTATCATATCCCAGAAGCCCCTGGGTCCTGTATGTCCATCAACAATTGAACTCCCCTCCCACTCCCTACCAGAGATAACCACTACCCTTAATTGTGTATTATTCTCCCCCTTGATTTGCTTTCTCTATATTTTTTTATCACCTATGCATGCATCCTTGAAATGCTGCTTCCTTTTTCCCTTTTTGGAATGTTATGCAAATGGAACCATACTATATGACTCCCTCTGTGACGTGCTTCTTCCCATCCACGTCTCTTTTTGGAGATTCAGCCATGTTGATGTGGGTAGCCAGAGTGCCTTCATGTTTACTGCTGTGTAGTACTCCGTTACAGGGATATACCACAACTTGTTTATTCTGCCTGTTGTTGCCAGGCACCTGCTTGTTTCCAGTTCAGGGCCATTTTGAACTGGGCTTCCACCAGCATTCTTGCACATTTCCCCTGGGGAATGTGTGCAAGCAGTGCTCTTGGGCATGTGCCTTCGCAGGGAACTGCAGGCTCACACGGCATGCGCATGCCCAGATTACAGTCAGGCCACGGTGCTGATTGATTCATCCTCCCGCCAGCTGGGGCCGAGGCTTCCTTTTGCTTCAAATCCTTGCCTCATGGATTTATTTATTCCCATTGCTTCCTCCTTTCATCTCTTTTCATTCATGTTTCTGGCTTCATGCCCTGAGTTTCTTCCTCTGATAACTTTTCAGGTCTCTTACACGGTTCATCCATTTGGCAGATAGTCACTGAGCACCCATCCTGGGCACACAGGCACCGAGCTGGGTGCTAGAGCTTGGACTGATATAAGACATGGGCTCTGCCCTCAGGGGCTCAGTCTAACAATGAAGACAGACATACAAACAGACCATTGGAAAATGATGTGGTTCAGGAAATAACAGAACTGGGTGCAAGGCATTATGGGAGCATGAGGAGGGACACTGCAGGGCTTGGGTCCAAGAGACCAGTGACTCCGCAGATGACGTTGGGTGGGGGAGGAGTGCTGGCTTCTTAGACGATGTCAGTTTGGGGGACTCAAACACACACTCACATGCATGCATGAGCACGGGTCCCCATCCCTAGAGGGTCAGCCAAGCTTAAAGACAGACTGCGAAGTGTCGGGTCTGAAATCCCAGTCCTTTTTCCACAGTAAAAGGAATGTGAATTAAGTTTAAGTTTCCTTTGAAAATCCTTTCACGTTTCCAGCGGCCTGCTCCTGCATGGCAGGCCCCTGCCACCCTTTGCTCCAGCTGTGTGTTCAGTGTTTGTCGTGGTGACCAGCACCCTGTGTAGAGAGAGGCTTTGGAAGCCCCCACACCCACCACAAAGCATCTTCCCCACCCAGGCCATTTGTGGGGGTCATGGAGCCCAGACAAAACCCACTTGGTGCTCTTAGGATGAAGTTAATATTAAGGGCTGGAAGGAAAAAGAAGCTTCCAGCTGGGTCTAAAGTCCCTGAGGAATAAGCAGCAACTGTCAGTAATCCACCCATCTCTGTTGGTTAAATGGCTGATGGGGACAGGGTGTCAATCCCCACTTGTCCCCTGAGGGAGGCACTTAACTGCAGAGCACCATGGCAGAGTGGAGTCAAAGTGACCTCAGTGGGGCTTTCTTCATGCTGCACCCGGGCTGGGCTTCCTTCCCTGGCCAGCCCCACTTCTACCCTCCCCGCCTGGTCTTTAACACAGCACTTTCCCATGAATCCTTGTGCCAGTGTTTGCTTCTGGGGCCTAAGACAAAGTGTGGGTGTTGGTTTCAGGGAAAGGCATTGTTCCCATGGGCCCCTCTTAGGTAAGGGTTGAGGGCAGGGTGAGATGATTTCTCAAGAGCCCGGGCCTTTGTCCCCACCACCCGGCGATGGGTGCCCGGCCTAGCACACCTTCTCCAGGCTGCAAGCCACCCAAGGTATGACAGAGCCTGTCTCCCCTCAGCAACTGCTCTGTTTCTCCCCAATCTTGGCCAGGTATTCCAAGCTCATGGAATTTTCTGGACCTAGACCTTCCCTGCTGAAATGCACATTGGGCTTCTGGAAGCCAATGAAAGTAGCATCCTGGATAACGTTTGCTTGGTCATAATCTTTTGTCAAGCTGGCCCTAATATTTCTGGAAAGCGTTCTGGGCAAAGGCCACAGATTTGAGTTCTGACCGCTCGCTCAGCCCAGGGCTGCACTGGGGAAGGGCGTGGCAGCACTTTTACCTGGGGAGGAGAGAGAGCAGAAGAATTCCTGTTTGGCATCGACTAAGCTTTTCCTTGCCATGTTTGTTCTAAAGGAAATTATAAGTTATAACCATCCTTGACCACAGATGATCATGAAAATACTATGAGAAGAGTTTTAGTCTTAATGGAGTGCCTCTAAATCATGGATCTTGGCAGCCCAGATCCTGCTGACTTGGAATGTCAGAATTGGCAGGTGTGAAAAACCCCTACCATCCATCACTGTAAAACTCATCTTCCCCCTGGGGTCTGAAGTTAACAGAACTGAGAAAAAAGAAAATACACAGAGAAGGAGATGCTGCAGGAAAAACAGCCCAGGCTGCTGAATTCAGAGACACTGACGTTCATTTGCATTAACCAAATAAGTGGTTAAGTCAAAGGTGGGCAGCCTCTCCTTTCCTGACTCCCTCCTCAGATGGGCTGGCAAGTGGGGAGCCATGTCTTTTGAGAGGCCCACAGATCATGGCCAAGGGGCCACCTGGCTGTGAGGTGGGTGGCACCATGAAGACGATCAGCAAAGCCACGGCCAGGTACCCCCTGGTGCTCTGGCCCTGATCTTTGCTCCATGGGCAGGTCTTGGGTAGGTCATTGTCCATCGGGGAGAGCTGGAAGGAAGCACATGATGGGTTTCTGGAGAGGTGTAGGTTTGGTCAAAAGGGCTCAGGGCAGAGCTGCTAGATGTTCACTAGAATCCACTTCCTTGTCTTCATTGGCACACAGCTACATATGTTTCCCAGCTCTCCTTGAATCAGCTGTTGGCAGGTGACTGAATTCTGGCTGATGGTATGTGGACAAAAGTGAGGTATACTGTGCCCACACCTGGGCGCCTGCCCCAACCTGTCTTCCAGAGGCAGATGATCTAGTAGACAAAGCTGAAGACCTGGAGGGTGGGGGTGGGGGGTCACAAGGTGGAAGGCGCCAGGGTCCTCAAATGATTGCCTGCATGGAGCAGAACCCACATGCCCACATACTCAGCCGGACTCTACCTGGGCAGGAAGTAAATGTCGATTGTGTTCATCTCCCAAGACTGAGGCGTCTATGTGCTATAGCAGCTAACATCACCTAAATTAATTCAGTGGGGACGCAGAACCCTGACAAAAGCAACCTTCAGAATTTCACATTTGGGCCAAGGATAGACCCTGCTGGTGATCATCCTAATGAGAAGCAATCAAACTAACAAAAAATTAGCTCCCTGGATCAAGCACTTCCCTTCCCGACTGGAAAAGAAAAGTGGTGTAAAAAAGAACAAGGGCCCTGGAGGCCGAAGGGCCAAGGGGTGAATTCTGGCCTTGCCTTTTGCTAGCTGGGTGACCCCCACTAGGACGTGTTGCCTCTAAGTCTCAATTTCCTCACCCGCACGAGGAAAACAACCATATCTCATTCTTGGGTTGGACGAGATTCCACATCCAATGTCACTGTACCACACCTGACCATAGTAGGCCCACTAACACAGGAGTTTTCCATTTCTTTCCTTGTATCTCTGGGAATTTCTAACCACTGGGCAGTGTCCAGCCTCGGTCAAAGGGCAGACACACACAGCTCTTGCGATTAGTCACATGCAGGAGAAAGACAGAGGCTGCTGCTCGCCTTCTCTGTCATGCTGGGGCCACTTGACCAAGCCTCCTGTTCTGCTGACCGAGCACGTTCACCCAGAGCTGCCTTTGGCTGCTGGAAGTTCATCCCCAGCCCTCGCGGTGACGTGGAAGGCTGGCCTGGCCCCAACGACACCTCAGCAAACGTGCTCCCCGACTGCAGCGGCGGGCAGCCAGGCGCTGGTCCCTCAGCCCCGGCCGTGCAGCTGTGACTGACAGGCAGCAGGGAGCCAAAGCGCAGATGTGAGGATCTGCTTTGGCTTCGAGAAAAATAGCAGCAGCGGCCTCTGGCCAGCTCACCTCACGCCGACACCCTGCTGCCCAGGGACCCGCACGGGAGGGTAAAACAGCAGGTAATTGATGGCTTCCCCAACTAACAAGCAGCCAGAGTTGACTGTGGAGTTTAAAGACAGAGGTTTGATTCCAAACTGACCCGAATGGGCCATTTCTGACAGCTCAGAGCAGAGAGCAAGAAGTGGATGTTGCTTCCTCAGCTGTATACCAACACAACCCCTTGCAAGTGGGGGATGTTCTAGCAGGGTTCTCAACCCTGGCTGCACATCAGGATCCCCTGGGGAGCTTTAAAATAATCCCATTGCCCAGGCCACCACCAGACCAATGACATCAGAATCTGGGCCTGGGATGCAGCATCATTTGTTTTTAAAGCTCCCTGGACAGGGCAGCCCAGACCAAGACTCGCTGGTTTCCAGCTTCCAAGTCCTTGCCCAAGCTTTTGCCCCCTTGATGTTGGGACAGAGCCCTCAGTAATGTTGGCCCCATTTGATTGAGGAGACGCAAGATGCAGGCAGGTAAAAGAACCAGCTTACAGCCCATGTGCTTGAGAAGGCGAGAGAGCTGCAATGTGCTCCAAAGCTGTTGGTATTTAATTCTGTAAGCTTTCTCCTTGACCCCTGTGGCATCATCTTCCTCCTCTACAAAATGGGTATCACCTTAGTACCCATCTTGC
Source organism: Choloepus didactylus (assembly GCF_015220235.1). Lineage (NCBI taxonomy): Eukaryota > Metazoa > Chordata > Mammalia > Pilosa > Megalonychidae > Choloepus > Choloepus didactylus. Next base: position 11,104,673 of record NC_051335.1, read on the forward strand.
AGGGTGGGTGTGGGAGTGAAACAACTCAATTTTATTTTTAATCTATTTTACTTAATAAGTACATATGGCCTTCCAATATGTTGAGAACTACTGACACACTTTACCAATGTTAAATCACTTCATTCAGTAAAACAGCCCCATGTGCCGCTCAACATCACTGCAGCAGGGTGGGAGAATGTACATCAGAATAACCTCTGGGAGGCAATTAAGCAACACTATCAATCGCCTGTAAAATGCTTGAACTTTTTGACCCAGCAAGACCATTTCTTATAATTCATGAGAAGGAAACAATTAAGGGCATATGAGAAGACTTAAGCACAAGGGTGACCATTGCAGCTTTATTTATGACCCAAAAAATGGGAAACACTGATGTTCAAATATAAGAGCTTCATTTTATAAACTATAGCTTATCAAAAAAAAAACAAACAAAAAAAACAGGAATACCCTAGCTTAGTTTTAAACGGAGTGTGGCAGACACACCCACAGGTGGCCTTGTGTTCACACCTGGTATGGTCCCCTCCCCTTGGGTGGGACCTGTGACTTGCTTCTATCCAATAGACTATGGCAAAGGTGACAGGATGTCACGCCTGTGATTAGGTTATGATCTGTGTGTGCGTGTGCATGTGTGTTTCTGGTACTCATCTTGCCAGCACACACTAGAGAGAGTCTTCTGCTGGCCTTGAAGAAGCTAACCACCATGTTGTGAGCTGCCCATGGAGAGGGCCATGTGGCAAGGAACTGTGGGTGGACTCTAAGACCCAAGGGCACCTCCAGCCAACAGCCAGGACAAAGTCAAGTCCTCAGTCCTACAGCCTTAAGGAAATCAATTCTGCCAACAACCCAGTGAGCTCAGAAGAGGATTCTTCCGAGCCCAGCCTCCAGACGAGAACTTAACCTGGCCTACGCCATGACAGCAGCCTCCTGAGACCCTCAGCAGGGGACCCAGCTAAGCCATGTTTGGGCTCCTGACCCATGGAAACTGGGAGATAATAAATGTGTGTTGTTCTAAGCCAGTGAACTTGTGGCAATTTGTTATGCTGAAATAGAAAACTAATAGAAGTGTCATGGGAGAATATTCTCTTACATGAAAGACATTTATAAAGTATTTTTAAATTACAAAGACTGAATTATAGACTGATATGATCCAACACTTTCTCACACACAGTCTGGAAAGCTAATAAGGTAGTAAAACTTGGAATGACTTTTATTTACTTCTTTTTGATTCTCCATACCTTCTAAAATGACTTGTATTATTAATACATTAGAAAACATTGAAAATAAAAATACTGAATAAAACATTCACATGTTAACACTGGTTGTTGCAGGGTGGTAAATTAGGATTGAATTTTATATTCCAGAATTCTAGAAAGTCATTTAAACATTTTTACTGTGAAAAGCTGACACTAGTGTAATTGAACAGAATAAATAATTCACAGTTACTTTCAATTATTGAAAAAAATGCTACCATTTCTCCCAAATTTAATTAAGAGTGAAAAATCATCCACTATAGAGATAGAGTGTAGCATAGAGCTAACCACACAAACTCTCGTGTCACATGGCCTAGATTCCAACTCTGGCTATCCAATCATTACATTTTCTGAAATTGGGCAAATTATTTAGCCTCTATACCTATTTATTCAATTATAAAATGGGGTAATAATAGTATCTACCTTATAGGGTAAGGATATCACGAGGATTCAATAATACAGTGTATGTAATGTGTTTTTTAATGAGCCTGGTATATAATAGGTGCTCGATAAATGTGGGCTAGTATTACCGTCATCGTTATTATTATCTCCCAATCTCTTATTGTAGGGGTGGCCAATATTTCTGTTCAGGTATTGTTCTTAGGTTCAGCCCTTTAAATCAAATGCAATGGAAAAACATAATTATTATAATCATGGCATTCTGGTACAGAGACTAGAAGGAGTATTGCATTTCTTGAAAGACTCAAAGTGGTTGATTGTCAAAGACATACCTGGCAGAAAAGAAATATTTTAATAACTAAGTGAATTATGGGAAGGTGGATATCTTGGTCCTTTGTCAATGAATTCTTGGCTGCTCTTATTTCAGAGAACTACGTTCAAAGAAGCCAAAACTCCTATAACCACAGGAAGGCACTGCACAGAAAAGTCCAGACCATCAGCAGAAATGAGTCAAGAAACAGGGTGCTGTGGGGGTGCTGAAGACACATTTTGCCCACTTCAATGCTAGAGAGAGATTGTTAAGTAAAATTAGCTCTATGCTTCTGCTGGAGTAATATGGAGTAGTTGGAACTGGCCCTTTAAGAATCTGAGTCAAGCTGGCTTAAGGTTTATTGCATGCTACAATAAACCAGTTAGTTATGGTGTGAGGTGAGCCAGGTCTAGGTCAAAGCTCTCTGTCAACATTCCAGGGGCCTCTGGGCACTGGGTGGGGAGGTAGAAGCACTCCAAGGCCACCATGGAGCCAGGTGAAGAGCGACAGCTGCCCTTGGGAGAGGGGCACAATCTGGGCTCGGCTGGGGCAGTCTAGGCCAAGGAGACTTGACAAACAGGCTGGGGTGGAGGGGGAGGGGCAATATCAGGGGACCTGTGGGTGTGTGTCTAGAGATGTGGCCACAGGCAATAGGAAAATACCAGCCAGCTAGGCAGACATTCCACAAAGTTTTCACTGCCTGTAACAGTCTTGGCTGTGTGAGGAAGGAAGTCTGGCAGGGAGTGGTGAGCAAAGGTTAGGCCAACCCAACCTGTGGCCCAAGGGAACCAAGCTACTGGTGGCACTGCCACAGCTATGATACATCAAGGATGGCTTGCTGTCCCAAGGAGTAATTCTAAGGGAAGAAGCTCTCAGAAGCACGTGGCTCCAAAATACTCCCACACACAGACATGGAAGTGCTCCTAGGATGAACAGGTAAAGAGTGAAATCCAGTCAAATCTTCCCCAAGAAAGTGCCTAAAGGAGCCTCATGTCTCCTCAGGATGACCTATGCCCAGACTTACAAAGAAGAACTAAGCAGACAAATGGCACATGTTTTGTTTGGATTAGAATCCCAGTAGTTGTGTGGGGAAGAAGGAAAAATGTACCCTACACTCAGAGATTAGGCAGCTCCTCTCTGTGAATCAGGATTTATTATTCTCATTCTGGTTACGCTTATTCTTATTACTATCATTTCAAAGAACTTTCATATGTGTTCAGTTTTGAAGGACAGACCTTTAAAGAAATCCCATCCTGAAATGTCAGGACCAGCTTTCTAATTGACAACCAAACAGGCGGAAACAGCTTTAGGCATAAATAATTCCTTGAGCATGGTGGGTCGATTTATGATTTCACTAGATTTTCCTCATGGATGGAAATGGTTTAATTTAAAAGGACTCCTTAATTTAGGGCCTTCGAATTTTCTCTCACAGCCAAGGCCATATCCAGGTTGTTGCCTCCTCAGAACCAGAATAATGCAGGAGCCTTTTTCCTGGTATTTAGTTGCCAAAGCTAACATCCCCAAATCACTATCTGACAAGACCAATACACCACTCAAAAGCCTACAATGGGCTTCCAGTCGACCAAGATGGCAGTCTAAGACACTCTAAGGTGCAGTTTCCCCCACAGAATCTTTGAACAACTAGCAAAAACTGGCAGAGCCATCTTTCTCAAAACTCTGGAAAAGAGTTAAAGGGTTATTGTAACTGGGTGAGTGCCAACTCAAGAAAATGCAACTATAAAATGATAGGAGAAGCTCATGGTGCCATTGCTGTCCCCTCTCCCACTCCCTCTCCAGAGTGGTGTGGAACCAACCTGCACTCCCATTGAGGATCCCTGGCCCTGTTCCGGAGGGAATAGAGTAATCACTATGTGTGTACCAGGCTGCCTGTATGTTGGTGCCAATCTATCAGGAGGCAACTTACAAGATTGAACCAGGACACTCATCTCTGGCTCACCCTCCAGTAACTTGACTGGCAGGCAGAAGGAGCTTGCAGACAGCTAAAGCAGTGTAAGAAACAATTAAGTTGAAGGAACCTGACACAAAGGATTCTCTGCTTTAAGAAATATAATAGAGCACTCAGGAGGGTTGGAAAGTCCATTTCTTCAGGAGATAAGGGGACATTTTGATTCCTGTAAATGGGATATTTCCTAAGGCTAACAGTGAACCCAGGTCCAGGACAAGGCACAGGCTCAGAAAAGACAAAGAGGGCTGTGCATGTCACTTTCACCATGGGCTGATTTTCTTGATGCGCAGGCTGAACATTGAAGGAGAGAATGAGCCAATGCAGAGCCAGTTTGCAAAGACTGTGAAAGGTAAATCTTGCATTGGTTTCTGTGTTTTTGTTAGCTTCTGGCACACAAGGAAATCTCTGTCATATAACCAGCTGAATACAAACGTAAGAAATAGACTACATCCCAGCATTAACACTTTAAAATATCAAAATATACAGTGTGCAACAAAAGATGAGAAGACAAACAAAGAGAGGAAATGATGACTCATCCAAAGGAACAAGATGAAAATTCAGAAACCATCAATGAAGAAGATGAGACTCTGGAAGTACTGGACAAAGACTTTTAAAAACTGAACTTCAATATGCCCAAGGAGATAAAGGAAAACACACAGAGAAAGAACTCAAGGGTATCAAGAAAATGATGAATAAACAATATGAGAATCTCAATAAGGAGATAGAAATTTTAAAAAGGACCCAAAGAGAGATAATGGAGTTGAAGGCCACAAAAACAGAAATGATTAATTCCCTGGAGGGTTTCAGCAGCAGATTGGAGCTGGTAGAAGGAATAATCAGTATACTCGAACAAAGACAACTGAAATGATTTAGGCTGAGGAGCCGAAAGAAAAAAATTATGAAAAAACTGAACAGAATCCAAGAGACCTGTGGGATATCTTCAAGCAAACCGATATATGCATTATGGGAGTCCCAGAAGAAGAAAAAAGAGAAAGGGGCAGAAGGAATATTCAAAGAAATAATGCAAAAAATTCCCAAATTAAAAAAAAGACATGATATACACATTCAAGAAGCCCCATAAAACCCAAACAGGCTAAATTCAAAGAAAACCATGAACAGACAGAGAGTAATCAAACTGTAGAATGACAAGGACAAGGAGAGAGTTCTGAAAGCTGCAAGAGAAAAGCAACATACTATGTACAAGGGAGTGTCAATAAGATTAAGTGCCAATTTCTCATCCAAAACTATGGAGGATAGAAGGCAGTAGGTTGAAATCATTTAAGTGCTGAAAGAAAACAATTGCCAGCCAAGAATTTCATATCCAACAAGAATGACTTTCAAAAATGATGGAAAGATTAAGACATTGCCAGATAAACAAAAGCTGAGGGAGTTGATCACCACTAGACCTTCCCTACAAGCAATGCTAAGGGGAGTTCTTCAGACTGAAAGGAAAGGACATTAGACACTGGATCGAAGCAGTGTAAAGAAATAAAGGTCTTTGGTAATGGTAACCATGTGGGTAATTATAAATGCCAGTAATATTGTATTCTTTGGTATGTAACTCCTCTTTTTACTTCTTAGAGTTTCTAAAATGCAAATGCATAAGAAGTAATGATAAATCTATGGTTTTGGACTATAAAATGTATACAGATATCATGTGTAACAAGCAAAACAAAAAGGTGGGGGATGGAGGGTTATAGGAACAGTATTTGTGCATGCTATTGAAGTTAAGTTCATATCAAATCAAACATGACTTTTATAGTCTGAGGATGTTAAATTTAAGCCCCATGGAAACCACAAAGATAATATCTGAAAAATATACACAGAAAGAAATGAGAAGGGAACAAACTGAATACTTCAAAAACGAAAATAAATATGAAAATGGGTAATACAGAAGATTGAGGGACAAAAGAGTATAAGATTTACAAAGATCAAATACTAAATTGACAGAAGAAAGTCCTACATCCTCGGTAATTGCTTTAAATGTAAATGGATTACCATTCAAAAAGCAGAGATTGGAGAATGGATAAAAAGGCATGACCCAACTATATGCTGTTTACAAGACATATTCAAAGACAACAACTATATGCTGTTTACAAGACATATTCAAAGGCACAAGTATGTTGAAAGTGAAAGGATGGAAAAATGATACCATGCAAGGAGTAACCAAAAAACAACTGCAGTAGCTATACTAATATCAGATAAAATAAATTTTAAGTCAAACACTGATACGAGGGACAAAGAATGTCACTATATACTGATAAAGTGGCCAATTCAACAGGAAGACTGTTGCTGCAAAGGAGAGGCTAGGCCTCCCTATAATTGTGCCTCCTCCCGAATGCCTCTTTGTTACTCAGATGTGGCCCTCTCTCTCTACCTAAGCCAACTTGAAAGGTGAAATCACTGCCCTCCCCACTACGTGGGATCAGACACCCAAGGGAGTGAATCTCCCTGGCAACATGCAATATGATTCCCAGGTAGGAATACAGACCCGGCATCATGGGATAGAGAACATCTTCTTGACCAAAAAGGGGATGTGAAAGGAAATGAAATAAGCTTCAGCAGCAGAGAGATTCCAAAAGGAGCAGAGAGGTCACTCTGGTGGGCACTCTTACACACAATTTAGACAACCCTTTTTAGGTTCTAAAGAATTGGGGTAGCTGGTGAGAGATACCTGAAGCTATCAAACTACAACCCAGAACCCATGAATCTCAACGACAAATGTATAAAAATGTAGCTTATGACGGGTGACAATGGGATTGGGAAAGCCATAAGGACCACACTCCCCTTTGTCTAGTTTATGGATACATGAGTAGAAAAATAGGGGAAGGAAACAAACAAACAAACAAACAGACAAAGGTACCCAGTGTTTTTTACTTCAACTGCTCTTTTTCACTCTAATTATTATTCTTGTTATTTTTGTGTGTGTGCTAATGAAGGTGTCAGGGATTGATTTAGGTGATGAATGTACAACTATGTAATGGTACTGTGAACAATCGAATGTATGATTTGTTTTGTATGACTGCGTGGTATGTGAATATATCTCAATAAAATGAAGATTTTTTAAAAAATGCATGGCAGGACCCCAAAATATATGAAGCAAATATTGACAGATTTAAAGGAGAAATAGACAATTCTGCATTAATAGTAGGATACTTTAATATGCCACTTTCAATAATGGATAGAACATCTAGACAGAAGATCAGTAAGGAAGTAGAAGAGTGGAAAAATACTCTAAACCAAGTAGACCAAACAGACATATATAAAACACACCACCCAACAACAAAAGAATACAACATTCTTCTCTGGTGCACACGGGAAATTCCCCAGGATAGGACATGTGTTTGATCACAAAACAAGTCTCAATAAGTTAAAAAATATTGAAATCATAAATGTATCTTCTCTGACTACAGTGGAATGAAACTAAAAGTCAATTACAGATAGAACTGGAAACTTCACATATATGTGGAAATTAAATAACCCAATCTTGAACAACCAATGGGTGAAAGAAGAAAAATCAACAGAAATTAGGAAATATATTGGGGCCAATGAAAAGGAAAACATGACATATCAAATCATGGGATATAGCAAAGGCAGTACTGAAAGGGAAATTTGTAGCTCTGAATGTTTTCATTACAAAAGAAGAAAGATCTCAAATCAGAGACCTAGCCTCACAACTGGAAGATCTAGAAAAAGAAGCACAAACTAAACTCAAAGGAAAGGAAAAAGTAGAAGGAAGAAAATAACAAAGATTAAGGTAGAGATAGATAAAATAGAGGAAGAAACAATAGAATCAATAAAACCAAACATTGATTCTTTGAAAAGCTCAAGAAAATTGACAAACTTTCAACTAGACTGACAACACAAAAAAGAGAGAGGATGCAAATAACTAAAATCAGAAATGAAAGAAGGAACATTATTACCAACCCAACAGAAATTAAAAGGATTATAAGAGGATACTGAGACCAACTATAAGCCAACAAATTAGAACACCTAAGTGAAATGGACAAATTCCTAAAAATACGCAAAATACCTAAAGTAACTCAAGAAGAAAAAGAAGACCTCAACAGACCAATAATAAGTAAAGAGACTGAATCAGTAATCAAAATCTTCCCAATGAAAGAAAAGCCCAGGGCCAGATGACATCACTGAGGAATTTTACCAAACATTCCAAGAACCAATACCAATCATGCTCAAACTCTTCCATTACATTGGAAAGGAGGGAACCCTTCCTAACTCATTCTATTAGGCCAACATCACTCTAATACCTAAGCCAGATAAAGATACCAGAAGAAAAGAAAATTATAGACCGTTATCCCTTATGAATATAGATGCAACAGTCTTCAACAAAATACATCAAATAGAATCCAATGGCAAATTAAAAGAATTATATACCATGATCAAGTGGGATTTTTCCCAGGTATGCAAAGGTGATTCAACATAAGAAAATCAATTAATGTAATACTCCATGTTAACAAAATGAAGGGAAAAAAAAAACACATGATCACCTCAATTGACAAAGAAAGGCATTTGACAAAATCAAGCACCATTTCTTGATTAAAAAAACACTTAGAAAACTAGGAATAGAAGGAAGCTTTCTCAACAGGATAAAGGGCATACGAAAAATACACAGCTGGCATCATACTCAATGGTAAAAGAATGAAAGCTTTCCCTCTAAGAGCAGGAAGAAGACACTGTTACCACTGTCATTCAACATTGTAATGCAAGTTCTGGCCAGAGCAATTAGGCAAGAAAAAGAAATAAAACACACCCAAATTGGAAAGGAAGAAGTAAAACTTTCCCTATTGGCAGATAACATACAGCAAATCCTGAAAAATCCACATCAAAGCTACTAGAGCTAATAAACGAATTCAGGAATGTGGCAAGGTGCAAGATCAACACTCAAAACTCTAGCATTTCTATACACATGAAATGAACAATTTGAAGAGGAAATCAAGAAAAAAATTCCATTGGCAATAGCAACTAAAAGAATACAATATGTAGGAATAAATTTAACCAAGGATGTAAATGACTTGTACACAGAAGACTACAACACATTGTTTTGGTTATTTGGGGTCCCTTCCCCTTCCATATAAATTTGATGAGTGACTTTTGCATCTCTGCAAAGAAGGCTGTTGGAATTTTGGTCAGGATTGTGTTGAATCTGTAAATCTCTTTTGGTAGAACTGGCATCTTAAGAACATTTAGCTTTCTAATCCTTGAATGCAGAATGTCCTTCCATTTATTTAGGTCTTCTTTCATTTGTCTCACAGTTTCAGAGGCTAGAAAACCAAAGTCAAGGTGTTGGCAGGGCTATGCTTTCTCCCAGGATTCTGTGGCATTTGTACGCTGGCTTGCCACAATCCTTGGTATTCCTTGACTTGCATTTCTCCTCCTATTACATGGCTATCTTTCTCTCCTTGTGTCTGCTCTTCTGGTTTCTGCTGACTTCCGGCTTCTTCCTGTGTGGCCTAACTGTGTCTGAATTTCTTCTGCTTGTAAAAGACTCCAGCAACATTGACCAAGGCCCACCCTGATCCAGTTGGGTCACACGTTAACTAAAAATCACATCCTCTAAAGGTCCTACTTGTACATGAGTTCACACCCACAGGAACGTGGATTAAGATTGAGAACATGTTTTTCTTGGGGTACATAATTCAACCAACCACATGCCGTTTCTATTTACCTGAATCCAGACTTCAGAAACTTAAGTTTGGGGCTTAAACTGGCCCTACTCAGTATTGCACTTATAATTGTCTGTCTATATATGTTGCCATGGGAAGAGGTAGTGGCTACCAACAGGGCCGCTGGGAGAGTTCAAGGATGTACCATAATGAGAAAGTGCCCAGCATGCAGTGGGGCTCCAAAAGTGTGATTGGGGTGTATATACTTGTGTTGAGAGGGACAGAGCAGAAAGTCCGGTTCTGTTTTCTCCACATGCCCTCAGGTATAAGCACACAATGTTCTGTCACCCAGGCTGGGATATAAAATAATAAACTTCTCAGCCAGGAAGGGGGTTCTGCCAGGTCTCCTTGGTGCCTGGGTGGATTCGTTTTTCTATAAACTTTATGGTCCTTTGCAAAGAGAGACTACAAGGGCTGCAGATGTTGCAAGCTTCTGTGAACAGATGTTCATGACTATAAAAATCTCAGGGAAATTAGCCTTTTAAGTCAATGAGCTAAAACCCAATGTAACTTTCAGGGCTCAGTTATTATTTTGCCCCATTTCAGCAGGCTGTGGAGTAGGGGCAATGAGGCGAATACCTTCCCTAGTGAGTAGCCCATGGTCACTGGAGTCAGACAAGCCAACCTGTCTGGGCCACTATGATTGTCTTTGTCCTGGACTTAACAGACAACACACACCCTCTGGTGCCAGAGGAGAAACACATTCAGGGACTCTGTGGGTGACAGTGAAAGCTACCCCTCTCCCACCTCTCCTTACACAAGCAACTTTCAACTTCTCCACTACCATTATCACCCATTCCAGGGGCAAGAGAATCAGAGCATCTAAAGAGAGCTCTGGAATAATTCAACTTCCCTCTTGTGTAGAACACGGTATCATCTGATCAAAAATTATATATGATAATCATGAAGTATTAAAAGAATTTTAGAAACAGAGTAATGAAAGGACCCCTGGTTTGCTCCTTCCTTCCTTGTAGCAAATGCCAGGGCATCTCTTTCGTTCATATAGACTTCAGTGTCTAAACACACTTTTTGGGGGAGGGATCAGGTGACTTTTGTAAATTCATGCTTCATTCACCCTCAGGAATAAGGACAAAGCATATCATCCTCACCACCATGAGCAAACACGTTCTGTTCTCTTTCCTTCTCTCCACCCAGCCTCTCCTCCCTTCGCACCCTTGTCCTTTCCAAGCTTAGAAGTAAATGAGTGATGACTACCAATCTCTCTGGCCCAACACTTCAACACTGGCCAGGAAATTGCAAAAAGCAGACTCCAAGGAACTTTCAAAAGCAGAGTATGTTCAAAGACACACTCTGCTCCTCCTAGACAACTGAACAGGGTACAGTCTAGTTCACAACCAGAATCCCTGCAGATGGGAACAGAGAGAGAGTGACATCCTTTAAATTGGGGGGGAAGCCACATGAAAATACTGATCCTACCTTAAATGCCCAAGGGGAGAGCAAGATTCCCAGAAAGGCAGGCACTGTGGGTAATTTCTAACAAGCAAACAAATAAGCACTTTATTGCTGAGCCCATCCCAGGTGATACAGCCAGGATACACCCTGGTTCTGTTGGCAGCAGTGGGCAAAGGTCCAGGCTCCCGTAGTTTATCCAAACCAGTTTGTCTTTCTCTCACTTCAATGTGCAGTTTGCTTCTAAAAGTCATTGCCAAGGGCTTCTCTCGCAGTCTAACTGACTCACCAGATCCATCTTTGGTGGAGCGTGTGAACCAGGGCTGCTTAGTAAGTTTGGTGGTCAGAAGTTGAAGAATTTCCCATCTGATGGCTTCTGTCTTCTTTATGAAAATGATGACAGGTTTATCTCCTGTAAACTCAGTGCAGATGGTGTGTGTTTGTGTGTGTGTTTTGGAAGAGGGAAGTGCTGAGGAAAGTGGAGAAGGCTAAAAATAACCCCTGTAGAAACTGGGAGAGAGTTAAAGACAGGTACAATGACTAACAGTGTTCAGGCATCCGATGACGTGGACAACCTGACTCTGTACGTGCCATTGTCTGATACGTTTTCCGTGAGCCCAGGTATAGATCTAACTCTGAGAGGTTAGACTGACCCAGGGTTGAGGTTTTGTCAAGTGAGTTCAATTAAAGGACAATGAGGCCAAGGAGTTGAGGATGTTGAGAGAGGGAAGAGGACCTGGAGGGAAGATTAGAGAGAATGCCTGGAGTTTGTGCAAGGCAGTGAACAGTAGCTGTTCCCACCAACCAGAGTGGAAGACCTCATAACTCATGGGGCATCAGGGAGAACACTCAGAAGCATTCTGCCTCAGAAGTGGGGGAAAAAAATGAGCTCTAAACTCAATGCTGCTCTGGTCCTGCCGAACCAAGCTTAAAAGCAAGACCAAAACAGTCAAACCGTTTCAAAATAATTGAACCACATCCTAGAAAAGAAGAAAATATTTGGAAAAATGCAAAAATGTCCAACACCCAACAAGGTAAAATCCACAATGTCTGGAAGCCAATTAAAAATTACTAGGAAAGCAAAGAAGCAGGAAAACCAATCAATTGAAGCTGACCCAGAGTGACAGAAATGATAGAATTCATAAAGAAAGTTGTTAAAAGAGTTATCATAATCATATTCCATGTTCAAGAAGCTAGAGAAAAAAACAGAACAAGTTACCTGGAGAGATGGAACATACTTTTTAAAAATTTCAAATTTCTAGAGATGAAAACAGCAATGGCTGAGATGAAAAGTGCGCTAGATGGGATTAACGGCAGATTAAACATTGCAGAAGAAAAGATGAGTGAACTGTAAGGCACAGCAATAGAAATTATCCAAACTGAAACACAGAGAGAACAAAAGACCAGAAAGAAAAAAAGAATGAACAAAGTATTAGTGAGCTATAGGACAAGTTCAAGCAGCAGAATATACATAATATATATTAGCATGAACTGTAAAATATCCTATGTATGGCTCACAGGAAGTCTCCTTACAGGAGTGGGAATTCCCTTACTTGCCTCTTTCTCCTTCCTGATGCCTAAATATGGATGTGATGAATGGAAATCCAAGCCACCATATTGGACCATGAGGTGACTCAGGGAAATAAAGCCACAAAGCTAAGTAGTACAAAACCAGGGTTCCTCTGACGACATAAAGCCCCCTTACCAGCCCTGGCCTATTACTCTAGATTTATTTTGCCTGAGAGAAAAGCAAAATCCTATTTTTAAAGCTGGGTTTATTGTATAATTTACATACAATAAAAACCACCCCTTTTAGGTTTACAGTTTGATGAGTTTTGACAAATTTATACAGTCATGTATCCATCACCACAATCAAGATGTAGAACATTTCCGTCTCACCCCAAAAAGTTCCCTCCCGTGCCTTAGCATTCAATCCCTCCCCTACCCCATCCCATCTGTTCAAATAGTTTTGCCTTGTCCAGAGTGTCACGGAATTGGAATCGTACAATATGCAGCCTTTTCTGCTTGGCTTTTTTCACTTAGCATAACGCTTCTGAGATTCATCCATGTCATTGCACACATCAGTAGTTCATTATTTTTTTATTGCTTTTTTATTCCTTTTGTATTATCCATTTGCCATTTGACAGACATTTGGGTTGCTCCCAGTGTTGGTAACAATAAATAAAGCTGCTATAAATATTTGTGTGTCTTTGTGGGAACACACAGTTCATTTCTCTTGAGTGGGATTGAGAGGTGGTATGACCTGTGTATGTTTAACTTTTAAGAATGTGTCCAATCTGTTTCCACCCACCGGCAATGTATAAGAGTTCCAACTGCTCCACATCCTTGGCAGTGCTTGGTATTGTCAGAATTTTTAGGCTTAGTCATTCTAGTAGTGTGTGGTGGTATTCCGGTGAAGTTTAATTTGCATTTCTCTCATGACTAATAATGTTGAACCTTTTTCATGTGTTTATTTGCCATTTGTATTTCTTCTTTAGTGAAATATGTATTCAAATCTTTTGCCCAAATTTTTAATTTGTCTTATTAAGGTGTAAGAGTTCTTTATATATTTAAGATATAAGTCCTTCATAAGATAAGTGCTTTGTAAATTTTCTCCCAGAGAGCAATCTGTCCCTTGATTTTCTTAAAGTGTCTTTCAAAGAGAAGTCTTTTTATTTTGATTAAGCCTAATTTACCAATATTTTCTCTTATGGTTTGTGCTTTTAGTGTCCCATTTAAGAAACCTTTGTGTAGCCAAGATTCCACAGAACTTCTCTTACGTTTTCCTCTAGAATTTTAATAGTTTCAACTTTTACATTTTGGTTTAGGATACATTTCAAATTAATTTTTACATATGGTGCAAGATAAGGGTTGAAATTCACTTTTTTTTTGCATATAGTTATCCAGTTGTTCCAGCAACATTTATCGGAAAGACTATCCTTCCCACACTGAATTACCTTGCTATTCTCGTAAACAAGTGGTTGACCATATACATAGGGAACTATTTCTGGACTATTTTGTTCCACTGATCTATGAATCTGTCTTTATGCCACTAACACATTTTTCTTGATTATTCTAGCTCTATAGAAGTCTGGCAAACAGGTAGTGAGAGTCCTCCAACTTTGTCTCTATTTTGTCGAAATTGTTTTAACTATTCTAGTTCTTTCTCTCTGCCTCTGGAATCAGCCCCGTGGCTTGCTGTAGGACATGGAATGTAGGTGCACATGACACAAGTAGAGGCCTGAAAGGGGATCCAGTGATTGGACTGGCTCACTCTTGCCCTCTGCCATCACCACAAGAACACACTCAGGAAGGCCTATTGGAGGGTACGAGATGTGGGGAGCCAAGCCAAGTCACCCCACTCATGCTAGTCAAGGCCATCTTGGACCAGCTGACAGCCATCCAACTGCCAGATGTGTGAGTGAGCCCAGGAAAGGCCAGATGTTCTGCCTCACTGAGCCCAGCTTAAACCACCAACCCACAGACACATTCGGTAAATTTACGCTTAGTATCTTAAGCCACTGAGTTTTAGAGTGGTTTGTTATGACTACTTCTGTGGAAATAGCTAATACAATAAGATTCAAGGCTGAGGAGTTTAACCTTTCTTGGGGACAATAAGGCCCAAATTTCACATGAAAATGGATAAATTCATCAAATCACCCGAGTCCTCATGAATCTCTAGATATACGATGGATTCTAAAACACCCAGATCTGAAGTTGCTAACTGATGTCCACCATCTGCATCCAGTCTAGAAATGTGTTCCTATGAAATGGGGAAAGCACTATTTCTTGTCTTCTTTTAAGTCAGAAAGAGTGAGTTAAAATTAGAGAGCTTACCTCTATTCATTTACCCTTCTTCCACTGTTATAAATTGAATGTGAAATCTAAGCTTGGGGTCAGGAAAGCTCAACTCTGTGTATCAGGCAGACTTTATTCAGAGAAAGAGAACCACCAGGAATGGTGTAGAACAGGGGATTTATTATTGGAATTTGGCCTTAAGTAATTATGAGAACTAGTACAGGAGTCTCAGTGTGATAGTTTCTTCCATGTCTGGTGCTGAGTCTTAAGTCAGGCAGGGAGGAGGTAGGGGAAATGGGTAATTGGAAGCTGCTAGGAACAAACCAGAACTTGAGCAGGCCTTTCTGCAAGCCTCCAACCTCACTGTCATGGGTGACATGCAGAAGAAGCTGGCACTCTTGCCATGAAGCCACACTCACACCTGACCTTGGATTTGGAGATTATGAAGGAAGAGATCCCATAAGAATTGGACCTGCAGGCCTGGCTGCTGCCCTGCCACCAAGATGTGTCAGCAGATCCAGGGGAACGTATGTGAGCTGTAAAATGGCTTGGCCCATGGTGACCCTCTGGGAGTCAACAGGGCCGCTGCTTCACTTCCACCTTCCAAATCTCCTGTGACCAACCAAAACCAAAAAAACACAGGGAAGGGAACTCAAGAAAACATATACCAGCTCAGCCAAGTTGACATATTACTAAGCCACCACATCCTGACACTTAGCTGAACGACTGAAAATTTAGGTGGAAATCAGGAAGCCAGCTATCATGTCCTAAGCTTTAAATTTCTGGATGGAAATGAAAGACAGATGAGTCATCCAGTTCATGCTGTGTGTCTCAGTTAAGAAGCTTTTGAGAGTGAGTCATGCTGGTTTAAATGTAGGGAAACTTATCGTCTCACATAATCAGAAGTTCAAAGGCTGTGTGGTTTCAGAGATGGCTAGTTAACAACTCAACAAGCCCGTCTAGGATCCACGTTCCTTCCATCTTTCTACTCATCATCCCTAGCATGTTGGGGCTGACCTCAGGCTTGTCTCTTCATGGTCACAAGATACTCGAAGCAGCTCCATTCATCACATCTCCACACAGTAACATCCAAAAGTGACTTCTGTTTTTAAGTGTGAGGAAACCTTTCCCAGAAGTCTCCCATTAGCCAGAACTGGTCACATGCCCACCCTAAACCAATCACTGGAAAGGGGGAATGGGACTGCAAAACTTCCACTTCCTAGTCTATGATTTTTGCCATGCAACTTTCCCCTTTTATTTTGGTTAGTTGCTTATGATATATACTCTAAAATGCATTTGTTTAGGTCAAAAGGCATGAATAGTCCTATGGCTCTCAGTTTTTAAAAAATATATATATAAAGCTAAACTGGCTCCATTATCAACAGAGGCCAGAACTGGAGTGTTTCTATCCTGAGCCATCCAGCGTATGAATGGGCCAGCCTCCCCTGAATCACGTGGTTGTCCATCATCTGGCCCAAACTGGGTTTCTATCAGCAAGGAAGAATGGGAGAGGTGGGTGGGCAATGGCAGTTTATATCTATTCATTCATTCGGTATCTTAGTTTGACAAACACCACACAATGGGTGGGCTGAAACAATGGGAATTTATTGTCTCACAGTTTCGGAGACTGGAAGGTTTGCTTCCTGTCAGGTCAGCAGCGATCTGGTACTGCCTTGCCGCAATCCTTGGGGTTCCTTGGCTTGTATCTCTGCTTCCCAATGTCACATGGCAATTTTAGAAGAGAGTACTCCACAGAATCATCCACACAGTAGGACTGGCAGAGGGGACGACAGGAAACAGCGCCCCCACGCCCATCCTGCTGCCTCCAACTGGACCACCAGAGACTTAAGGAAGAGCAGTGATGGGTTGCAGAGGAGGAGGCTGAAACCAGAGCTGGGGGAGGAGGTGGAAAGTAAGGAAATTGGAAGTTAATGAGCTCAGCACATTAGAAACTTAAACCCTGCCTGTTTCTCCTGGTCTTCTCCCTCATTGCAACTTGAAGCTGACTTCCCAGGTTTCCAGACTGTCAGCCAGGGGAGGCGGAGAAATTCTAGAATCGGGAGAGCAGAGTGGGAGAGAAATCAACTATGGTCTCTGCAGAGCCCAGTGGGGCTGACCACATAGTGGGAGCCCATTAAAAAAATCGGATTAAATCATTATTTAAAATATTTTCTTTAATTATTGTGTCTATCAGAGGGGGTGAAAAAAAAAATAAGAGCCATATGAAACCTAAACTCTTGATAACCAACCATTACTGCCATCTAAGGGAAAATTCCTGCCATCAGGAAATCGATATCTACATTGTTTCTTCCTCTCGCAAAGGCTGGGCAAGGAGAGGAGGAGGAAACATGGACATTTAAAAGCCTCTATCATTCTTCTGTGCCGCAAAAGGTAGGGTTGCAAGCTGGCAATGCGTGGGCAGGAGCTGGCCTGTGGACATATTTTGTTTGGCCTGCCTAATGCTGCCTGCACAGCACTTGGGTTTTTTCTTTTTATCCTCAGTGTTTTAAATTGGAAATAGTTGCCGGCATTAAAAAAAATGGGGGTGTGGGGGCGGGCCACAATCTTTTGACAGATGTATTGTGAATATCTCCTCCTGCTCCGTAGCTGGCCTTTTACTCTTAGTGGTGAACTTTAACAACCAGACAGTCTTAATTTGAATGAAGACCAATGTTTCGATGTTTTCCTTTATGGTAAGAGCTTTGCATGCCATTTAAAAAACTCTTCATGAAATTCATGAAGATATAATCCTATGCTTCTTCTAGAAGTTTTACTGTCCTACCTTTCACATTTATATCTCTGCTCCATATTGAATTAATTTTTGTACTTGGTGTGAGAGAGGGATCTGGGTTCATGTTTTTCCTTGTGGAGATCCAATTTGCTCCAATGCTGTTTAATGAAAAGATCACCACCACCACCACCACCCACCCCCAAATTACAATGGTGCCTTTGTTTAAATCAAGGGATTGTATGGACAGATGTGTTTCCGGGCTCTCTATGCTGCTCCATTGATTGTTTGTCTATCACTGATAACACTACTGCAGTATCTTCATTATTCACTTTGTTTTATAATAGTAAGTATTGAAATCTGGTAGCAGTTAAGTCTTCCAACATCATTTTTCATTAAGATTATCTTGACTATTCATTGGGCTGAACACTTAAGATTGGGGCACGCATATATGTATGTTATGCCTCCATTAAAAAGTAAATAAATAACCAGAAGGGACTTGCTGGGGGGTGAGGGAGATGAGCTATTGCGTCTCTCTTGAGGAATGAGAAATCCAGCAACACAGGAGCATACATGGCAATAAGCTAGAGCTGAATTATAGACAGGGCAGGCAAGCTCCAATTTGCCACAGTCCCCACTGTTCCCTATTGATCCCCACCACTGAGGCAGACGGTCCAGGGCCACTTCTCATCTTTCTCCTGACTCACTTTACACTGCTTCCTGGACCCCAGGGGTATCTGAATTAATGGCCTAACCGAGCAGAGACAGCTGATGCAGCTCTGACCATGTGATACTCCTGGATACTGCTGAGAAGACTGACTTGCTCTGGATAATTGAAGGAAATGGAGGGAAGCCTGAGGGGCTCCTCTAGAACATAGTTTCTTACCCTGGACAGTAGACATCTGGGGCCAGCTAAGTCTTTGCTGTGGAGAGCTGAACTGTGCATCGTAGGACATTTAGCAGCATCTCTGGCCTCTACCCTCTAGCTCTTACCAGACACACACACACAGAGACATACAGAGTGAAGACCAAAAATGTCCCCTGGGGGAGTAGGGGCAGAATCACAGCTGGTTGAGAACCACTGGCCTAAACCTATAGTAGAAAGAGGAAGGGAAGAAGAGATCTGCTACAGGGATGCCGGGACCAGGTTGGAAATGCCAAAAGGACCTCCAGGTGCCCATCTCCCCACTTTCCCCCAGCCAGGAATCAGAAATCCATAAGAAGGGCCAGGAGGAAGACTCTGAGGGAGTGGCGTGTGCAGCACGGAGCTGTGAACAGGACAGCGGCATCGTCAACTCCAGGGGGCATCTTTCACGTGGAGCACAATGTGAACGGTGTCCCCTGGAGGAATGCCAAGTGGTGGCCCTGGACAGAAACTATTCGAAAGCTCCCATCGCCCTAAATCTTCTGTCAATTGTGCCCCTTCCCCATGCCACTTCCCTTTCTCTATACACAGACACAAATGCCTTGTATAAATGATGTTTTGGGGGGAAGAGACGATCCATCTATGGGGCTAATTCCTAGGGTGCATGTCAGAGCCAGCAGTGACCAGCACAAAAAACACCAGCACTTCCTGCTGCCTCTCAAGAGTCCCCAGAAAGATTGGGACAGGGGCTCCGACCACACATGGGTTGAAGTTCAAGACAAATGCCTTTGTGCTTCCAAGGTCCTGCATCACAAGTCTCTGTTTTTAATCTGGTTTGCTGTCCTTTTTTCCATTCCTCAAGCATTATCTTTCCTCCCCGTGGCTTTCCTTCTGATTTGTAGTCTTGATTAAGTCTGATACAGGGGTGGCGGTGTGTGCTCCGTTCCGCAGCAGTCGGCCAAGGAAGGAGGGGAGTGGGCCTCCACGACTGTAAGAATAAGGAGGTGCATTCTCTGCAGAAAGTTTTAAAACAATAACAAGACTGATGAAAAGGCAGTCTGCTGTTATCGCCACCATAAACCAGCAATTCTCAACACTGTTGATGATAAAATGCTCCTCCCCCTAAAAATATTTTGTTGGTCTATGTCCTAAACAACTACTATGGTTACTGTTGCATTTTAAATATATATATATATATTTAAATAAATAAATATATGTATATGCTTCAAATGTATATATGTGTGTATATATGTATACATACATATATAAACATAAATTCAAATTAGCACATCTTTATTACCCATCCTTTAACAAGCACAAGTAATCTACATGGAAGTTAATTGAGAGAATTCCTAGTTACACAGTTGGTCCTCGGTACACATGGACTCAGCTATACACATTCATTTTGAAAACAACTTTGTTACAGTTCAGAGTTCTTCTAGCTCACTTCAGGTGACATTCAAACCTCCAATCCCTGTGGTACTACTGGTTCCAGTGTTTCAAACTAAACAATGGTAGCCTGGGATTATAAAGACAAAGAAGCAGAACTGAGTGACTTCCATTGTCACTCTGTATAATTAATCACTTGGAGCTTTGGTTTGTGTTTAAAGTTTAAAACAGGAAAACAGTGTGAACTGCAAGGTGCAATGTTTTTGATTGGTACGTGCAAAGTTAGTTCATACATGAAGTATCTTACTGAATTTGAATAATATCTTTAAAAGTGAAATTCATTCTTTTACATTTTGAACTGCCTTACAACTAAAGAATGAATGAAAATAATTCTGTCATACAGACAGGGTTATTAAAAAAATGATCCACTCCAGGAATAAAATACCCTAGAGATGTATTTCTTTTTTTCTCCAACATGGTAATGTTTGAGGATTCTCACAGGTCAATATTGAAAATTTTATAGTTTCTGTGCCACTTCCCTCTTTCTGCCAAATCTGCTGAGAGGATTTCAGGGCAAATAAAGTAAGGTCTAAGGGTTACAATCTTATACTCAAAGATAAAGACCCCTTTTATTCTATGTCAGAAAGAAAAATGAAATTAAGGAAACACCATTCAGATATCTACAAATATTGATGTTCACATTTCCAGAACTCCTCATGTTTGAAAAACAATATGGCTGGACCCTTTGAAGTTGGAGTTCCCCATGGAGATGCCACACTTGGAGCACTTTCTACACCCAGACTTGGGGATTTTTCAGAATTTTTAAATAAACTCAACTGAGAACGCTTGTTCAAAAGCAACTGGATATTTCAGCTTCATTTCCAAACTCCTCACTTCTGCATTTTGACAGGCTTCTTGGAGAAATATGAGTCCTATACTAGCATCATCTTGGCACCCCTGATATCTCCCCCCAAAAGGAAGAGTTGAGGATGGAAAAAGTCTCACACAGCCAATAGGACTCCTGCCCCACGAGGAGTTAGTCCCTTGTTGTTCTGGGCTCTGATCTTTTGCCACACAGCAGAAGACATACTAGCAAATCCAACTAACAGGTTTTGTTATGTCTTCATGTTAGAAACGTGAATTTACAATCTTCCAGTGAAGCATATCCTTGCTAGTGGTAGGAAGAAATTGGGAGAACACCAATCACTCCTTGAATATTAATGGAGTAAGCAACTTCATGCATTTGTGCTTAAACCTTGAAAAGGGCTGTAAGTTCAGGGTGGTTTATGCCTTCTCTTGACATATGAGGCCTTCTCATCTGGCCTGGTGCCCAACCCCTGCCACTTCTTCCCCTCCACACTCCATATCCACTCCATCCTAAGAGAATATCTTTGCAGTTCCCAGAACACACTCTGCTCTCACCCTGCCTTGCCTTAGCACTTGCAGCCACCTCTGCCTGGAACAACCTCTTCTTCCCAGTTAATGCCTAGTCTTCTTTTAAGACTCCCATGAATGAAGCCTTCCTGGATTCCAGGCTGGGTTGGATGCTCAGAGCAACCTGACTTTCAATCTTCTGGTGGACACTCTGCTCACCAAAACTTTTAGTGCCTGAGCTCACAGCTAGACTACATTTCCCAGCTGCCCGTGTGATTAAATGTTGTCATATGACTGAGTTCCAGGAAATGGAATATGTGCATAAGTGATATGAATCTCTTCCCTGAAGAGTAATATTATCTTCTTTAGCCTCCTTTTTTCACCACCCACTGGCTAAAAGAAGAAAACACTCTAGCCCAAGAGGAAGATGGGGCCACAGATGGAAGGAGTCTGGATTCCTCAATGTCCACAAAGAAAATGGCACAACTATGAACACCTATCGCAGGCTATAAGGTCAATGAGAAACTTTAATTGTGTCAAGCCACTGAACTCTTGGGTTTCTTTGTCACAGTGGTTAGCCTAACCTAACACATCGCACCATCTATCCAGTTCTGCAGTGCAATTCATTTGTAGGTCTCCCTCCCACTGGGCTGGAAGCAACTTGGGAGGGATTCCGTTTTGTTGGCTTTATCTGCAGCCCCTAACCAAGTGCTTGATACATGGTAATGACTCAATAAATACCCAGAGAAGGGAGGTCAGAGGAGGGAAAGAACAAGTTGATGAACGGATACTGTAACATGGCAGCAAGACTTCTCTGGGAACATTTCTAGCCTTGCGCTGAATTAGCTGAGACTCCAGATGAACAAGTTGTACCTCTACGCACAGTTTCCCTGACTGTGAAATGAGGTTGGTCAGACGAGCAGTTCAACTTCAGCATGCACCAGCAGTGCCTGAAGGGCTTGTTAAAACACAGATGGCTGTGCTGGGCCCAGTCCCAGGGCTTTCGATTCAGTTGTTCTGGGGTGGGGCCCAAGAACCAGCATTTCTAATAAATTCCCTGGTACTGCTATTGCTGCTGTCTCTTTTTTTCTCTAAGATGAATGACCCAGTGATCCCCACCAATGCTCAGGAGAAGTCAGGGCCCGGTGATCCCCAATGTCCAAGCTTATGAGCCAAATTGTGGATGTGTTAGGTTGGCACTTGGAACTACCAGATTGGAACTATCCTATGTGTAGCCCACCTGTTGCATTCACAATACGGAATAAAATCCCCACCGGACAGGAGATCAGGGCTGCCTAAAATTATTCAAATTGTCGAAGTGAGAAACTGCAACTGGGGCACCAGATTACCAGGTTAGGATTTCACAACTCCCAGGTCGGCAGCTGAAGTACGGTCCATGGCCTTGGCACTGTGTCTCTGAAATGGGCCTTCTGACCCAAGTTCTGCAAATGGGTGGGCAGCCCCCTTTTGATTGATGAGACCACTAGAGTGCAGGGAAATAAAGGGACTGCACAGACTGAGAGAACCAGTGGGTTAGCCAGAGCACAGCCTTGGCCCCTTCTTCCTGGTCCTATTTGTCATGCTCCACGGAGGCCTTCCACCGGGGGAGCAAAGACAGACCAATCACCTACAAGTAGGACCTGAAATATGGTCAGGAAAGTCACCTTCCCAAGACAACAGCAATACCTGTTTCACAAAACCTTCCTTGACTCTTCCAGATACCACACACCTCTCACTTGACTGCAGTCCCTTTATTCATCCATCCAGCAAGCATATATTAAGCATCTACTATATATCAGGCACTTGTAGTTGCTAAAGACAGAGATAACGCAACCATGGTCTACCATCTGTAGGTAAGACATACACACAATCAAATAATTATAACAGGGTGATATGAGTTGTAAAATAGGTTTGAGGAGATGGTTTGGGGACCTTGGAAAAGGAACTGCTTTGGGGGCAGTGAAATACTCTCCCAAAGAGGTCAGGAAAAACTTGCCCGGAGGAGAGCTATCCATTTGAACTGAATCTTGAAGCAAGAGTATGGAAGGGTTCATCTGAGAGCTTGGGAGGCAGTGAGGGAAGGAGGTGGGGAGGAAAGTTCAGGCAGAAAGAAAAACAGGGACCAAATGAGAACCAGAAGAGTGCATTCTGGGAAGCATGAGTGAGTCCGTGTGACTGGAGCACAAGGTGTGTGTGAGGCATTGCAGGTGCCTTTGAAGTTATGGGCAAAGTTCTTGAACTTTATCTTGAAGACAGTAGAGTGTCCTCAGAAGGATTTTATGCGAGTGTACAGCATGGTTAGACTTACATTTTAGAACAATCACTCTAGGTACCAAGTAGTGAAGAAACTGGAAGAGAACTAGAATAGACATGACCAAGGCAATGACTGTGGAAGGTGGGCCTAGTGGGGCTGAGATGTAGGAATGGCATGGATAGGGAATGCTCAACAAGCTGTGGGGAGTGAAGGCGAAGAAGGAAGCTGGTTCAGCTCCTGGGTTTCTGGTATGGATGCCTGGAAGATGTGAGGTTAACAACAGCTCAGTTCAGTTCACTATCTCCTATATGAACACCTCATGAGTGTTAGTCTCCACAGACAACTGACATACCCCTTGTGGGCAGGAGCCTTGTGGATATGTCTTCTGCAGTCCCCATGGCAGTTACAAAGTGCTGGGCAATAAGAAGGAGGCTGGTTCCATTGGGCCAAGGTGTGCACCAGCTTCCCAGGGCCCAAGGCCAGGACAAGGAGGTGGTATAGGGGGGAGTGGTTAAGAACACATGCTTTGGAATTATACAGACCTGACTGGGCACCACAACTTACCAAGCATTGAGACTTGGTTCACTTCTCTAAGCTTCAGTTCCCTAACCCCTAAAATGGAGACAATTAAAGCCCCTACACCCAGAGGGCTGTGTGGCATGCAACACTTCAATCTATCACCATTGTTGTTAATATCATCAGGGCCAGCTACGGGCACATGACCTGTGCTCAGGAGGGTCCCAGGCTTGGTTTCATGCTCTGCTGTTGCCATCTGGAAAGTCTTAAGAATTTTTGAACAAGGGCCCCTTGTTATATTTTGCACTGGAACCCCCAAATTACGTAGTCAGTCCTGATGATTACAAACACTGAGAGGGGGAAGACCTGTTAACTTCTGTAAACTAAATGGAGCTTGCAGTTTGAGGGACAATATCACTTTTGTTTTTCTTAAAGCCAACTCTTCCCAATCTCTCACCATCAACCCCACTGCCACTAAGGACATCATGATGGGGACATTTCTGAACAAGAAGAACACAGACAATATGAAGCAATTAAACCTGGCCCTACATTGAGCCAAGTTTTTAATTCAGTGGGTCTTTAACAAGCACTGTGAGCTAACCACAATATCCCCTAATTACCAAGTGTTCACTGCTTGCAGACATTTAAGGACCTAGCTCTGATTGCTGAGAGGTTAAAATAACTCAATCTCAGACTTTGATATCATTGGAAAGATCCCCAACATCTTTTCATATCACCTGCATTGAATGTACAGGAGACCAAATGCAAACCACAAAATACTGACAAGACTTCATAAAAGCCACATGTAGTTAGTTACCATACATTTATTTTAACATAGCAACCCAGTTTCACATCATGTACATTTTCCAAAATTGGAGATCCTTAATCTACTATGATCTTCACAGACTTTTCAACAAGTGTGAAAAAGATACAGTAAGGTGAACTTGAGTCTACAAGTCAAAATCCAAATATAGGATACCCTCAGGGATTTATTAATGTTGAAGATTAATATACATAATGTTCCCAATGCATAGCAAATGAATGAGACTCTTGCTGAGTAAAATATTAACACAACTTGGTAGCACATTATTATGAAAAGACAGAAGGCATCAAATATATACTTTTCTGTTACTCATTTTACTGTTCAATGTACCTGCAGTGAAAAAATATACATTTTTCTTTCGAAGTTAAAACAGACCAACGGCTCATTATCTCTTTCCCAATTGCTGTGATAAAATGGCTCTGCTTGCCTCTGGCTCACTTAGACAGCTTATTTGTGCTGAAGACAAAAAAAATGGCAGTGCTAAAGAAAAGGGAATATGCAGTTTCTGAGCTAGGTGCAGTGGAAATTGTCACACAAGGTGCCTTCAACCAAAACAAAAGCCACCTGTTCCATTCTCAGGGCAGAGCTCCCCAATGGAGCTTTAGGGTGTCATCCTGTATTCCCACAGAGTGCTTTAGGATGAAACTGGTGCCCATAGGTTTCATTATTGTAGTCCCCAAACTCCGGTTCAAGCCCTGCATCCTCTGGTCTTCAGCATCATAAGTGTGCCGGTTTGAGTGTATTGTGTTCCCCAAATGCCATTATCTTTGTGGTCTTGTGTGGGGCAGGCGTTTTGGTGATGGTTGGATTTGCTTGGAATGTGCCCCACCCAGCTGTGGGCAATGATTCTGATGAGATGTTCTCATGGAGGCGTGGCCCCGCCCATTCAGGGTGGGCCTTGATCGGTGGAGCTATATAAATGAGCTAACTTGGGGGGAGAAAAAAGAGTGCAGCTGGGAGTGATGTTTTGAAGAGAAGCAAGCTTGCTAGAAAGGAACGTCCTGGGAGAAAGCCGTTTTGAGGCCGGAGCTTTGGAGCAGACGCCAGCTGCCTTCCTAGCTAACAGAGGTTTTCCGGACACCACTGGCTGTCCTCCGGTAAAGGTACCCGATTGCTGAGGTGTTACTTTGGATGCTTTGTGGCCTTAAGACTGTAACTGTGTAGTGAAATAAACCCCCGTTTTATAAAGGCCTGTCCATCTCTGGTGTTTTGCATTCTGCAGCATTAGCAAACTAGAACAATAAGCCTACCTTCTCTAGCCTTCCATGGCCATGAGATTAGCTCCTGGCAAGGCAGAGATTTCACATAGCATGAAAACTAAACACTCCCCAATGGTTGAGGGCAGAGCAAGGCTTCCGTGACTAGAATAAGCCCTCCCAAGCAAAACCTTGCGATTCCTTTCAGAAAAGTTTCCTTTATTATCATGTGTGCTAGTAATTAAATGTAGAAAAGAAGCTCTACAGGCCTAAAGGCAACTGTGGACCTGGAACCTGGCTGCTTCAGGGCAAGCTTACGACTTGCTGCTAAGACAGCCTTTGGAAAGCCTACTTTGGGGGAGGGAAGGTGGCTCTCAGAATCTGCTTGCACTGCCTTTGAAGTCTGGCCCTCCAGGTCCGCTGCTATGGGAATTGCTCTGGGGAAGGTCACATAACTATACCCTTCTCACTACAAGAAAGCAGAGCAGCATGGTTCGCAGAGTAACACTCAGTCCAATGGCCATTCATGAATGATCTGTTGGTGCTGGGGGGGGGGGTCTCCCCTAGCCTGTGCCGAAGGGAGCAGCCAGATAGGCAGCCCAGGATTCCCCAAACCCAAATCCCCACTTCTTATTACAAAACACCTGTAACTCAACTGCAAATCCAAGTGTTCCTCCGAAATGAGATTTATAAAGAGCACAAGTGAAGCAGTTAACCAGTTGGAAAGAGAAACCAGTTACTAATGTTCTATTTAACTGGCTGGGGGGGGGGACCTTTCAACTGAAATTTCTCTGTTACCATTAATGAAAGCTCAAACTAGAACCTAATGTAATGAGCCCTACTTGTCGATAATATGGGGGCTCTAGTTGCTATGATATTTGAAATTCTTTTTCATTTTTTTCATTTTTAAAATCACATTCCCTTAGTGATAAGTAGTCAGGAGGTGTTATTCTAGTTTGCGTTGGACAAAATGTTTTTGGCTCTAAGGTGTTATCCCCCTTCCAACTTTCTACTTTGAAGACATTTGCAAATACTTGTCTTAATTGCAAGAAACATATCCACTCCAGATATTAACTTACTGACCTGAGTATTACCATGGCTGTGAGATCATTTAAGAAATAGACAAATATCACTTAGAAACAGACTACAGAATCGAATCACATCTGAAGATAAGACTCCTTTACGATACTTCAGACACTGGTAGGAAATAAAAAAAAATTCATGTTTCTGATTACTCACCCTAAAATATGTGAAATCAAACATGTTTAACCCAAGTAATCAAAGATACATTGAAGAAAACGATAACATACTAGCATATTGAGTTTATTTCAATCACAGTAGTCTATTTAAAAAAAAAAACTCCCATAAGGAATACAGGAATGGAATCCATTCAAAGGAACAGCTGTCAAAAGTTCTGTCAGGAAACTCAGAGTAAGTTATTGCATCATGAAAGCTGAGGTGTTTGTAAGAACAAATAATTCAATCATATTCTTACCCTTGAGATTTTAGGTTTTGCTTCAATCCAAGAGAAATTTCAAGATCTAAAACTCATTAAAACATGTTTTTATATTTTAAGCCTGATTAAGTCAGAAAATTCAGCAGGGTAAATAGATGGAACCCTTGTAGCTACTTCTTATCATGGAACTGTGGCCTTTTAGGGCCTTGGTTTCCACACATGCAAACAGCAGAAACAAACAAACAAAAGTGGGTACAGGTCTTTCCTTCCCAGCTCTAGATCTTATTCACTAATGATAGTAAAATGGGCACAACTTCCAGCTAAGCTGTTCTCTTTTTCCAATCATGCCAGAAGCACTTCTCTAAGGTATTTATAAAGCAG
Organism: Choloepus didactylus; assembly: GCF_015220235.1. Lineage (NCBI taxonomy): Eukaryota > Metazoa > Chordata > Mammalia > Pilosa > Megalonychidae > Choloepus > Choloepus didactylus. The sequence goes on from NC_051335.1 coordinate 11,132,469, forward strand.
TCAAAGGCAAATTTCTGCACTGATTACAATGCACACGTCCATTCCAGATATTTAGTTTTTGGCTTTGCTTCATGCCTGCTGGATAGGAAAATGGCAAAAAAATATGCCACATACAAGCCACTACAATAAACATGATGGCATCTAGTAAGTCCACTGTAACTCCTATTGTGCATGGTCCATGGGGCTGCAGGACCTCTCTCTGGGGGAAGACCACTTACCAATAAGGTAATTAAACCTCCATGGATGGGGCAACATTGGCCTTCTGTCTATGTTATTCTTTATGCCCAGCAAACAGGTCAAATTTTGGTGTGGTTTTCTAGAAGAGGCATAATGTGATTCTAACAACCAGCTTTCAAATTCACAACTATATAAGGGTTACTGTGAACAACTGATGGTACACTATGGAGGACTGTATGGTTTATGAATACATCTCAATAAAACTGAATTTTAAAAAAGTAACCAGCTTTCACATAAATCCAATAAAGGCTCACAGAATTATTATCAGGAGTTATAATACTAAACTAGCAAGTGTTCATCCTAAGAAAACAAAGAAATCGAGGATGAGCACTAGTTAGGAAATAGTAATATGTGTGTGTGTGTGTATATACACACACACACAGATATTTAATGTTTTTAAAAATCCACTTCTAAGCAACTAATAAACTGTGGTAATGCTTAAGTCCAGGCAAGAAGGTTAGATGTAGATACAATTGGTGTGCATTTCAATGCAATGCCGACCTGAAAATCTATGACTATGAAACTCGGAGTGGGGTGGAGTGTGGGGGGCAGACTTTGATTGTCCAAGGCAAGTTTTTTCCTTTAATGAACACCAAGTCAACTAATCAAAAAGCTGACCTAATATGGCTCACCTCACTCTGGCATTGACTTGATGGGGGGATAAGCATGTAAATATTTCTAAAATGCAGAATATACACTAACATTCCTTAGTTTCTATGTCTGGTTGATGGATATGAAGTGCTATCCTGAGTGAGTGAAGATGCAATGGGGGATTAAGAGATAAAGTGCAATATGCTGGTCTTTCCTGGATTGAATGTAACAAAAGCCAAACATGCTGCAAAACTCTGCAACAAGAACACTATTTATAAAATTTGTTATAGCCTCCAGATCACAGAACAGGGGGAGAGAAGTGACCTAAAAAATTTGCACTGACCCATTCATAATCTTAGGAAGAGTTTAAACTCACTCCCAACCCTTCCCACAGAATAAAAGGGGCAGCCAAAGGGGAAGAAAAAGAAAATTTAAGAAATGTTTCAAGTTTCCTGACTTTCAAAATCAAATCAATTTGAAATCCTTAAATGGGCACAGAAGAGAGTCAACAATTTGTTTTTCCTTTGGAAAAACATCATCTTCTGTTTAGCCCTTCTCTTCTGCCATTCAACTATTAATAAAGCTTGCCAGCGGAATAGGCAAGCATTAAATAAATGCCTGCTTTTTTTCCTAAAAGCACTTAGCTCTGCTAAAATTGAAGGCTTCATCCCACATATGACGAACCCACCCAAAACTGCTTTAGAAAAGGACCCGTCACACCCCATCCCTCTATCCTAAGAATGGGTAAATTAGCAAAATGCAAAAGAGACTGCACTTCTCGCCATTAGCCTCTCTAAGTGATGTTAAAGCTGGGGGTGCTTGATCCCTGTGAGGGTCTGTCAATTCTGACTTTCAGCTTGGGCTTTCAGGAGAAGCGGCAGCTATCTAAATTTTGGTAGGGTGCCACGTTCCAAACTTGATCACATCACCTACACTGGAGTTAGTTGGGCTCCTCTGGATTGGATATAAACCAACCACTTCCCAAGTGGATACTTCACAGAGAACACAAGAGTTGTTTACCAACGTGAGGACAGGACTTCTTTCCTTATACACAATACATTCCCAATCCAGGTTAAGATAACAAAGACACAAATAACTACCAGAGGTTGTTGGATGGTTAGTAAAAACATTTCTCCTTCTCCCCCAGTTTGGAAACCTCAGTTCCAACAACAAATGTTTATCAATCCAAACAGGTTCACCAGCCTTTCATATTTGATGTGTGGTTTCCAAACTCATGCTTTACCAATAAGCTGTCCTTGTCCAAGATAAAAAACTAGAGATCTGGCAATTATTTATTTAATTTGATTAGGCAAGGCAGTTAAAGCAGATTGCTCTTGTCCCAAATTGTAAGCACATGAAAGGACTGAGTTATCTGAGTTGATGGCCTAGTTTAGCCAAGTTAAATAGTTCATTGCCAAAACCTCCACTTCCCAAAGTTGTAAAGACCCAATGAGTCTTTGACATTCAATAGAAAACAATAGCCTTGTATTACCTATAGCTAGACATATTAAAATGGCACTAGAGAAGCAATTTTTGGCAAATAGTGTTGGAGGGTATAGCACCAGCCTAAATCTCATGTTTTTGCTTTATTTTATTTAGTTTTAGTTTTCTTTTTATTGTCATCATGCCCAAAACTCTCCAGTTGGAATCTCTATTATTTAGGAAGCCAATCTATTGTTTGATACACCTACAAAAATAAAACAAGCATCCTGAAGTTACTTGGTTGTAAGATTTTGCACAAATCATAAATTCTTTAATTAAATAATGTTCTAGATCATTTTTATTTGCTAGAAGATTGATTTTTGGTAGGGAGCAGCATCTAACACCTTGAGGAAGTACTTAAGAATGGGAGATAAATTCCACGGATAATTACAACTTCAAACTGATAATCAGTTGAAGTATTTTCTTCTACCACAGTAAAATGTATAGGTGAAGTGCAAGAGGAAAGGTGACATGGATTGTATGTTGCTGCTCACAGCTTTTGACACAATCAGACATCTATGACAAGTAATTGGCTCAAACATTCGAAGGAAAGATCTTGGCAGAAAAGGTCACTCGCTTGAACCTTGAGGGTCACAACACAGTGACTGGACGAAGTTGTTCCAATTGGTTTTCCAATGCAATCTGCTCTTGATGAACCTCCTAAATTATATAAAACAGAGAGAAGAAAAACAAAAGAGCAAAGGGTTCATTTTCCTGGGTTCATCCCTACATCATCAGATATTAAAAAGAAATTTACAACAGGATCCATGAACACTTAAGTGCTGTGTGACCCAAGGGCAGATAGATTGAAGGCAGCATATTTAAAGCTGATGACTAGACAAAGGGGGAGTTACAATTTGTAATCTCTCAGCTCCTTTCTGAAGATGATTAACTGAAACTGACTGCCTCCCCCCACCCCTGGTCTCAGTCCCACCCTCAGTTTTAACAGGATCAGTGGCTGGCAGACAATGACATTAAAAATAAAAATTTAAAAAAAAAAAAACTGGAAGGGAGGGAGCAGAAAGCCAAAAACACACTTCCAATACTGAGAGACAAGCCACCAGAAATAAATTTCTAGTTGTAATCTCTCACTTCTAATCTAGAACCATGCTCAGTCAGGTTTGGGGAATGAAAAAGTGCACTGGTTGTCCCTCCACCAAGTCCTGTCCAGTCTCCTACACAAAATATGCCTTAAGATGTGACTTCTGGGTGGTAGACAGAAAAGAGGATCAGCAATCTGCTACAAGAGAATCCGAACTCACAACCCTAAAACAGATGTATTGGGGCATAGGGGACACATAAAGGCATTCTTAAGTAGAATAAGTCAAGGTGGGAAACATTTCTTTTTAAAGGATCGATTCTGAGATGCCCCAGAACTCCAACATGCTAGTAGTCAGCATAGAACCCAATGAGCTTTAATTTACACACCTTCCCCTCCACCCATCCAGTAGTCTTTGAGGAGCTCTGTCCTGTGAGCCTGACACTGCTCGAGGCGTGATGGTGTCAACAAAAGCATGACAGATAAGACCAAGGCCCTCAGAGGGCTTATATGCAAATGCCTAGAGAAACACCATAAACTTAAAGAACAAGATAAATTCAGAAGGAAAATAAGATGCTGTTATAGACAGTAACAGAGGGGGGAACCTGGGAGAAAAGTGGAGAGGGTGGTCAGGAGAGCCTTCTCAGAGGTGAGGCCATTTGAGCAGAGAGTTGGATGAAGTGATGGAGTAAGCCATGTGGAGATACCGGGGAAGGGCACTGAGGCAGTGGAAACAGCAACAGCAAAGACCTTGAGGAGGGCACAAGCTTGGAGTTCCCAATGAATAAGAAGGCCTGTGCGGCCAGAGTAGGAAGAGCAAGGAAACCAGCAGCAAGAGATGAAGTCAGAGATTTTCATAGGACCCAGATCCTACAAGTCCTTGTGGGCAGAGTAAGATGTGTGGATTTCACTCAAACGGCAGCAAGAAGTCACCAAGGGACTAACCAGGAAAGGGACAGTATCTAATTTAAAAATTTCCTTCTGGCTACTGTGCAGAAAGTGGATCATAGCAGGGCAAGAGTGGAAGCAGGAAAGCAGTTGGGAGGCGACTGCATTTATCCAACCGAGAAACGAAAATGGCTTGGACCAGAGTAGTAGCCATGATGATGGAGACATTTTGAATCTAGAACTGACAGAACTTGCTAATGATTTGTCGTAGAAGAGAAGGAAGATTTGAGGATGACTTCTGGGTTTGGGGATTAAGCAAACAGATGGCTGCTAGTGGTATTAACTGCAAACAAGAAGACTGACTAAGAAATGATTTTTTCAAGGAGAAGGTTGGGAATTCAGTATCTGAGATGTATATTACTACCTGAGGGGGGAAGCTGAGTGAGCAGTGTATATGCATGTCTAGAGTGCGGAGGAAAGAAGGATAAGACTAGAGACATAGCTACAGGATTCACCAGTATACATCTTCAAAGCCTTCTAACTGTATAAAATCATCCAGTGCAACAGTACAGCTAAAGGATTCGGGGAAAGACGGAAGCATGAACATGTGTACAATACTCTCTCCTGGAACTGTACCAAAAGCACAAAGGAATTTTTAAAAATCATAGATCACAAAGGCAAGAACAAAAGAAGTAGTGATGGCAATAAAATTTGTAAGGTGGAAGGCAAATTGATGAATGGTAAATGACATAGCAAATCCAAGAAAATAAATGTGAGGATTCTGCCAGTTGCTAAGTATCTCTATGCTAATTATACATTTCTGGGGCTGGGAAACAACCACCCACTGTGACACAGACCAGAGCCAAAACGCCACTGATCACCTGACCTGCATGAGCCCCTACTCTGACTGGTAGACCCCAGTGCTATTTTGGGTCTTCAGGAATTAGTGTCAGTTAGAGTCAGTGTCCAGTAATTCCCAAAAAGTCTGATTATTTCCTTCTCTCCAGTACACAGACACCCTGGTAAAAGGTCACAGGTTCTTTTGGGAAGGGCTGGAAGAAAGGGTTGACAGTGTATTTTCTGGCAGCATGCTGGGGTCCTTCCTCAAGGGGACTTGGGCCTCCCTTCATTTTTTTTTTTTTTTGTGGTTTCTAATCCATTCTATTTTTACCTGGATTATAACTTTCACTGAATTACAAAGCAATGGTTGAATCAAATGGAATTTTCTTTTTTTTGTTCTATAGTTTTTTTTTTTAATCATCATTTTATTGAGATATATTCACATACCACGCAGTCATACAAAACAAATTGTACTTTCGATTGTTTACAGTACCATTACATAGTTGTACATTCATCACCTAAATCAATCCCTGACACCTTCATTAGCACACACACAAAAATAACAAGAATAATAATTAGAGTGAAAAAGAGCAATTGAAGTAAAAAAGAACACTGGGTACCTTTGTCTGTTTGTTTGCTTCCCCTACTTTTCTACACATCCATCCATAAACTAGACAAAGTGGAGTTTGGTCCTTATGGCATTCCCAATCCCACTGTCACCCCTCATAAGCTACATTTTTATACAACTGTCTTCGAGATTCATGGGTTCTGGGTTGTAGTTTAATAGTTTCAGGTATCCACCACCAGCTACCCCAATTCTTTAGAACCTAAAAAAGGTGGTCTAAAGTGTGCGTAAGAGTGCCCACCAGAGTGATCTCTTGGCTCGTTTTGGAATCTCTCTGCCACTGAAGCTTATTTCATTTCCTTTCACATCCCCCTTTTGGTCAAGAAGATGTTCTCCATCCCACGATGCCGGGTCTACATTCCTCCCCGGCAGTCATATTCCACGTTGCCAGGGAGATTCACTTCCCTGGGTGTCTGATCCCACGTAGGGGGGAGGGCAGTGATTTCACCTTTCAAGTTGGCTTAGCCAGAGAGAGAGGGCCACATCTGAGCAACAAAGAGGCATTCAGGAGGAGACTCTTAGGCACAAATACAGGGAGGCCTAGCCTCTTCTTTGCAGCAACCGTCTTCCCAAGGGTAAGACTTATGGTAGAGGGCTCAACCCATCAAACCACCAGTCCCCTATGTCTGTGGTCATGTTAGCAACCATGAAGGTGGGGTAGGCAAATACCCCTGCATTCTCCACAGGCTCCTCAAGGGGGCACTACATCTTTTTTTTTTTTTTTCCTTGTTTGTCTTTTTTCTTTTCTTTTTTTTTTTTTTTAACTTTCCCTTCTTTTTTAAATCACCTGTATGAAAAAAAAAGTTAAAAAGAAAACAAACATACAATAAAAGAACATTTCAAAGAGACCATAGCAAGGGAGTAAGAAAAAGACAACTAACCTAAGATAACTGTTTAACTTCCAACATGTTCCTACTTTACCCCAAGAAAGTTACATAATATAGCAACATTTCAGTGAACTTGTTCCTACTACATCCATCAGAAATTAATAGACCACAGTCATTTCTGGGCATCCCCAGAACGTTAAATAGCTTATCTGTTCTTCTTGGATTATTGTTCCCCCTTCCTTAATTGCTCTCTACTGCTAGTTCCCCTACATTCTACATTATAAACCATTTGTTTTACATTTTTCAAAGTTCACATTAGTGGTAGCATATAATATTTCTCTTTCTCTGCCTGGCTTATTTCGCTCAGCATTATGTCTTCAAGGTTCATCCATGTTGTCATATGTTTCACCAGATCGTTCCTTCTTACTGCCGCGTAGTATTCCATCGTGTGTATATACCACATTTTATTTATCCACTCATCTGTTGAAGGACATTTGGGTTGTTTCCATCTCTTGGCAATTGTGAATAATGCTGCTATGAACATTGGCGTGCAGATATCTGTTCGTGTCACTGCTTTCCGATCTTCCGGGTATATACCGAGAAGTGCAATCGCTGGATCGAATGGTAGCTCTATATCTAGTTTTCTAGGGAACTGCCAGACTGACTTCCAGAGTGGCTGAACCATTATACAGTCCCACCAACAATGAATAAGAGTTCCAATTTCTCCACATCCCCTCCAGCATTTGTAGTTTCCTGTTTGTTTAATGGCAGCCATTCTAACCGGTGTTAGATGGTATCTCATTGTGGTCTTAATTTGCATCTCTCTAATAGCTAGTGAAGCTGAACATTTTTTCATGTGTTTCTTGGCCATTTGTATTTCCTCTTCAGAGAACTGTCTTTTCATATCTTTTGCCCATTTTATAATTGGGCTGTCTGTACTATTGTCATTGAGTTGTAGGATTTCTTTGTATATGCAAGATATCAGTCTTTTGTCAGATACATGGTTTCCAAAAATTTTTTCCCATTGAGTTGGCTGCCTCTTTACCTTTTTGAGAAATTGCTTTGAGGTGCAGAAACTTCTAAGCTTGAGGAGTTCCCATTTATCTATTTTCTCTTTTGTTGCTTGTGCTTTGGGTGTAAAGTCTAGGAAGTGGCCTCCTAATACAAGGTCTTGAAGATGTTTTCCTACATTATCTTCTAGGAGTTTTATGGTACTTTCTTTTATATTGAGATCTTTGGTCCATTTTGAGTTAATTTTTGTGTAGGGGGTGAGGTAGGGGTCCTCTTTCATTCTTTTGGATATGGATATCCAACTCTCCCAGCCCCATTTGTTGAAAAGACCATTATGGCTCAGTTCGGTGACTTTGGGGGCCTTATCAAAGATCAGTCGGCCATAGATCTGAGGGTCTATCTCTGAATTCTCAATTCGATTCCATTGATCTATATGTCTATCTTTGTGCCAGTACCATGCTGTTTTGGCAACTGTGGCTTTATAATAAGCTTCAAAGTCAGGGAGTGTAAGTCCTCCCACTTCGTTTTTCTTTTTTAGAGTGTCTTTAGCAATTCGAGGCATCTTCCCTTTCCAAATAAATTTGATAACTAGCTTTTCCAAGTCTGCAAAGTAGGTTGTTGGAATTTTGATTGGGATTGCATTGAATCTGTAGATGAGTTTGGGTAGAATTGACATCTTAATGACATTTAGCCTTCCTATCCATGAACATGGAATATTTTTCCATCTTTTAAGGTCCCCTTCTATTTCTTTTAGTAGAGTTATGTACTTTTCTTTGTATAGGTCTTTTACATCTTTGGTTAAGTTTATTCCTAGGTACTTGATTTTTTTAGTTGCTATTGAAAATGGTATCTTTTTCTTGAGTGTCTCTTCAGTTTGTTCATTTCTAGCATATAGAAACATTACTGACTTATGTGCATTAATCTTGTATCCCGCTACTTTGCTAAATTTGTTTATTAGCTCTAGTAGGTGTATCGTTGATTTCTCAGGGTTTTCTAGATATAAGATCATATCGTCTGCAAACAATGACAGTTTTACTTCTTCTTTTCCAATTTGGATGCCTTTTATTTCTTTGTCTTGCCGGATTGCCCTGGCTAGCACTTCCAGCACAATGTTGAATAACAGTGGTGACAGCGGGCATCCTTGTCTTGTTCCTGATCTTAGAGGGAAGGCTTTCAGTCTCTCACCATTGAGTACTATGCTGGCTGTGGGTTTTTCATATATGCTCTTTATCATGTTGAGGAAGTTTCCTTCAATTCCTACGTTTTGAAGTGTTTTTATCAAAAAGGGATGTTGGATTTTGTCAAATGCTTTTTCAGCATCTATTGAGATGATCAATTGATTTTTCCCTTTCGAGTTTTTAATGTGTTGTAATACATTGATTGTTTTTCTTATGTTGAACCATCCTTGCATGCCTGGAATGAACCCCACTTGGTCATGGTGTATGATTTTTTTAATGTGTCTTTGGATTCGATTTGCAAGTATTTTGTTGAGGATTTTTGCATCTATATTCATTAGGGAGACTGGCCGGTAGTTTTCTTTTTTGTAGCATCTTTGCCTGGTTTTGGTATTAGATTGATGTTAGCTTCATAAAATGAGTTAGGTAGTGTTCCATTTTTTTCAATGTTTTGAAAGAGTTTGAGTAAGATTGGTGTCAGTTCTTTCTGGAAAGTTTGGTAGAATTCCCCTGTGAAGCCATCTGGCCCTGGGCATTTATTTGTGGGAAGATTTTTGATGACTGATTGGATCTCTTTGCTTGTGATGGGTTGGTTGAGGTCTTCTATTTCTTCTCTGGTCAGTCTAGGTTGTTCATATGTTTCCAGGAAATTGTCCATTTCTTCTACATTATCCAGTTTGTTGCCATACAGTTGTTCATAATATCCTCTTATAATTTTTTTAATTTCTTCAGGATCTGCAGTTATGTCACCTTTTTCATTCATTATTTTGTTTATATGGGTTTTCTCTCTTTTTGATTTTGTCAGTCTAGCTAGGGGCTTGTCAATCTTGTTGATCTTCTCAAAGAACCAACTTTTGGTGATATTTATCCTTTCTATTGTTTTTTTCTTCTCTATGTCATTTATTTCTGCTTTAATCCTTGTTATTTCTTTTCTTGTACTTGGTTTAGGATTGGTTTGCTGTTCATTTTCTAGCTCCTTCAGTTGATCCATTAGTTCTTTGATTTTGGCTCTTTCTTCCTTGTTAATATATGCGTTTAGTGCTATAAATTTCCCCCTTAGCACTGCTTTTGCTGCATCCCATAGGTTTTGGTATGTTGTGTTCTCATTTTCATTCGTCTCTATATATTTAGCAATTTCTCTTGCTATTTCTTCTTTAACCCACTGATTGTTTAGGAGTGTGTTGTTTAATCTCCAGGTATTTGTGAATTTTCTAAGTCTCTGATGGTTATTGACTTCTAATTGTATTCCATTGTGGTCAGAGAATGTGCTTTGAATAATTTCAATCTTTTTAAATTTATTGAGGCTTGTTTTATGTCCCAGCATATGGTCTATTCTGGAAAAAGTTCCGTGAGCACTAGAAAAGTATGTGTATCCTGGTGATTTGGGATGTAATGTCCTGTAGATGTCTGTTAAATCTAATTCATTTATCAGATTGTTTAGGTTTTCAATTTCCTTATTGGTCTTCTGTCTGGTTGATCTATCTATAGGACAGAGTGATGTGTTGAAGTCTCCCACAATTATTGTGGAAACATCAATTGCTTCCTTTAGTTTTGCCAATGTTTCTCTCATGTATTTTGTGGCACCTTTATTGGGTGCATAGACATTTACGATTGTTATTTCTTCTTGCTGAATTGCCCCTTTTATTAGTACGTAGTGGCCTTCTTTGTCTCTCAAAACATCCCTGCATTTGAAGTCTATTTTATCTGAGATTAATATTGCTACACCTGCTTTCTTTTGGCTGTAGCTTGCATGAAATATTTTTTTCCATCCTTTCACTTTCAGTTTCTTTGTGTCCCTGTGTCTAAGATGAGTCTCTTGTATGCAACATATTGATGGTTCATTTTTTTTGATCCATTCCGCGAATCTATATCTTTTAATTGGGGAGTTTAATCCATTTACATTCAACGTTAAAACCGTGAAGGCATTTCTTGAATCGGCCATCTTATCCTTTGGATTATGTTTGCCATATTTTTCCCTCTCTCTATTAATATCCTTTATTGTACCCATACCGAATCTCTTTAGTACTGAACCTTTCTCGAAGTCTCTCTGTCCTGTCTTTGTTTCTCTGTCTGTAGGGCTCCCTTTAGTATCTCCAGTAGGGCAGGTCTCTTGGTAGCAAATTCTCTCAGCATTTGTTTGTCTGTGAAAAATTTAAGCTCTCCCTCAAATTTGAAGGAGAGCTTTGCTGGATAAAGTATTCTTGGCTGGAAATTCCTCTCACTCAGAATTTTAAATATATCGTGCCACTGCCTTCTTGCCTCAATGGTGGCTGCTGAGTAGTCACTACTTAGTCTTATGCTGTTTCCTTTGTATGTGGTGAATTGCTTTTCTCTTGCTGCTTTCAGAACTTGCTCCTTCTCTTCTATGTTTGACAGTGTGATCAGTATATGTCTCGGAGTGAGTTTTTTTGGATTTATTCTATTTGGAGTTCGCTGAGCATTTATGATTTGTGTATTTATGTTGTTTAGAAGATTTGGGAAGTTTTCCCCAACAATTTCTTTGAATACTCTTCCTAGACCTTTACCCTTTTCTTCCCCTTCTGGGACACCAATGAGTCTTATATTCGGACGTTTCATATTATCTATCATATCCCTGAGGTCCATTTCGAGTTTTTCAATTTTTTTCCCCATTCTTTCTTTTATGCTTTCATTTTCCATTCTGTCATCTTCCAGGTCACTGATTCCTTGTTCAACTTCCTCTAGTCTTGTACTATGAGTGTCCAGAATCTTTTTAATTTGGTCAACAGTTTCTTTAATTTCCATAAGATCATCCATTTTTTTATTTAGTCTTGCAATGTCTTCTTTATGCTCTTCTAGGGTCTTCTTGATTTCCTTCATATCCCGTACTAGGGTCTCATTGTTCATCTTTAGTTCTTTGAGTAGCTGCTCTAGGTGCTGTGTCTCTTCTGGTATTTTGATTTGGGTGCTTGGGCTTGGGTTATCCATATCGTCTGGTTTTCTCATATGCTTTATAATTTTCTGTTGTTTTTGGCCTCGTGGCATTTGCTGAACTTGATAGGGTTCTTTTAGGGTTTGTAGACCAGTTGAAGTCCTTATCTCTAATTTATCAGATCTACAGCTTCGTGGAGTACACTTTCTCTAACTAACCAGCAGGTGGCGTCCACGAGCCACCTGTTCTCCACAAGCCAGATCTCCCCTGCTTAGCCTTTTTGGTGAGTGGGGGAGTGAGTCTTGTGGGGCCCAATTGGTGTACCAAGCTTGCGTGTCTAGTTGGTGTTGCCTGCCCTGTATGTGGGGCGTTTTTCTGGGCAGTCGGGGAGGGGGGTGGCCCTAACAATCAAATCTCCCTGATGATCCTAGAGTTTTAAAGCTGCTGCAATAGTCTAATCCTTCAGTTCAGTCCTGCCACAGTTTGTCTCTGCCACTGACCCACAAGTCTTTGGTATTGGCGTATGGCTCCTGAGACTTGCAAGTGGGCCCCTCTTCCAGGCTGTGCACCCCAGGTCCTCTGTTGAGGGATGACTGTGCTATGTCACAGGTGAGTGCTGTCCCCCCAGGGCAGTTCTGGGCTGCTGGGCTGTGTAGGGAGGCTCCCAGTCTGCTCAAATGATGGCTGAATGGGGCTCTGTTAATTCACACTGCTCCCCCTTCCCAGCTCTGGGACATTCAGCTGAGGTTGCAGGGAAGGCTAATGTCCACGCCCAGTTTTGTGGTGTGTGCCTGTTATTTGAAGCACTTCCGTCACACTGGGTTGTCTGGGGCAGCTCTGGGCTATGGGGCTGGCGATGGGCAGGAGTGTTTCCTGTCCACCAGGATGGTGGCTGTGAGCGGACACCCCCCTTTTCTTGGGAAGTTGTGTTGTTTAGTGAATTTTCTCAGCCACTGGATTATTGCCTTTTGTCTCAGAGCTCTCTTAGTTCTGCTCTTGACTTGACGTGCCCAAATTTCAATTCTTTGAAGCTTTCTGTATTGAGCTTCTTAGAGTAATTGTTTTAGAAAATGCAAAAAGGATTTAAAAAAAAAAAAAAAAACGGCCCTCCTCAGAGATCTAATGGGTTATTGAAATGCTAATAGACAAAGCAACCAGGGCCATTAAGGGAAGGTGCACAGGGCAGAGAGATCAGCTTTGCTTCGGGATTTGCATATGCGCCTCAAGGCCTGATCTCCGCCCTTCCCCTTTCTGTGTTCACCAGAACTCCAAAAATCCTCTGCTTTTATTTTGGAGTTTTTCGTGTTGTTTTTTTTCTATGCCTGTCTCCTCTCTGCTGGGCTGGCTGCTCTCAGAGTCTCTGGTGTCTGGTCTCAGTCTATCTATGGTTGGAGTTTGAATCAGTAGAATGAGTTTCCGATAAGAGCAGCCACTGCAATTCTCCCTTCTCCTTCCCGGAGCTGACAGTCCCTCCTCCCCCGGGACTGAGCCTGGCAGGGAGGGGCGCGGGTCCCCTGGCTGCAAAAACTTACAGATTTCGCTGATCTCAGCAGTTCCACGTTTTCATGAGTGTTGTATGAAGTATGCCCAAAGACAGATTGCTCTGTGGTGTCCAGTCCACACAGTTCCTGGCTTTTTACCTACTTTCCTGGAGGAGTAACTAAAACATACAGCTCACCAGTCTGCCATCTTGCCCCGCCTCTCCCTTCATTTTGAAGAGGGTTCTGGGTCTGCAGACTGGCTTTATCTGGAAATTAAGTCAGGATTCATGAATCTTCATTATGGTGATTCTTCAGAACTAGACATAGACTTGGAACTAGACCTAGAACTTTTCCACTCATACAGATCAAGCAAAGGAAACTGAATTGCAAGCTAAGCATAGGGAAAAAAATAAGAACCAATCTGATTTTATATAGGAGGATCTCTAAAAGACTCAAGTGTTGGTCGAAAGTCTGTTTCAGAAGCAATTAGATCCCCATATCCTTCCCACCACCAAAGCAGAACACTAACAGTTTACTCCTTGGAAAGGAAAAATAGAGGATCCCTGTATCAGAGATAAATAGACGCTGTTGAGGACAAGATACTACATGGGAAACAGGGGGATGCAAGGAACATATTGCAACTTGGAGGCAGAGACCCACAGCCCTCTCCCTTCACTGAACAAAGCCTTTCCCTCCACACAGGAGAACAGAAGAGGCTTCTCTCTGGGTTCCTCAACCAGACCAAGAGGAAAGAGCCAGCAACACTGTGTTGGAGGTTCCCCAATTACACAGCCCAGCCAGACTGCAGGACGGTGACGCTCAAAGTTGACAAGCCCTACAATGTGCTATGAACTTCCAATCAGCACTTTACCCTCCTCTAAAATATGAGCAAAGAAGGCTCATCAGCTATTGGTGGAAAGCATTAAACAAAAAAATACAAAAAAAAAAACAAAAAGAAAAACACAAATATTCAGGAAGAAGAAAAAACTACTGTTAAGAGAAGATACTGTAAGAACAAGATAGTAACAAAAAGAAACAGAACAAAAAATGAACTCTTGGTTATTATACAAGAGGATATTTAGAATTTAAAATTAAATACAGAAACTGACAAAAAGGACAAAAAGGAAGAAAGGAAAAGAAGGAATAAAAGAGAGGAGAAAGGGAGGGGGAAGAAACTAAAGAAAACAGAAGCGAGAATTAGAGGACGAAGCAAAGAGGTCCAATATCTGAACATCAGCCAGTGAGAACAGAGAAAACAGGGGGAGGAGGAAATAATCAACAAGAACATGAACAACATCAACAATGTCAAGAAAACTCCCAGAACCAAGGAATGTGGGTTTCCAAATTAAAAGGACTCACCAACGATAGAGAATAATGGATGAAAATGGACCTACTCCATAGCATCCTATTATGACATTTCAGCACACCCAGCCTTCAGAGGGAGAGAGGAGAAAACCCCAAACCAAACAACAATACCAACAACAACAAAAAAAAACAAAACAAAACAAAGCAAAAGAAAAAAAGGTCACATACAAAAATTCATAAAACAGGATTCACTCGCATAGGTCCTCAAAGCCATAGAACTGTTTAACAGGATTTTGACATTAAAAAAAAAAAAACCTTTATTTTTTGAAATTATCATGGAATAAACTTGACTTTTTTTGTTTTCAATTTCAAGATACCTTTCAGTTCCATCAACAGAAGAAGCTCCCTGGTGTTACCCATTTATATACACACCCTCGCCTCACCCATAATCCCTGACAACCACTGAGCTGCTTTCCATCACTACAGTTTTGCCTTTTTGAGAATGTCAAATAAAGGAATCATACTGCACATCATCTTTTGTTACTGCCTTGTCTGAATCAGCATAATGTCTTTGAGATGCATTCGAGTTGTTGTGGGCATCCTTCCTTTTCACTGCTGAGTGAGATCTATTTCATTGTATGAATGTACCACAGCTTCTCTATTCATCCTTTGAAGGACATTTGGGTTATTCATACCTTTTGGCGACTACAAATAAAACTGCAATAAATATCCGTGTACAGTTATGTGAACATAGGTTTTCATTTCATCAAGGTAAATACCCAGAAATAGGACTGCTGGGTAATATGGTAGATATATGTACAGCTTCATAAGACATTTTCAGAAGACTTTCCAGAGTGCTTATTCCGTTTTGCATTCCTATCACCAATGCATGAGAGTTCCAGTTGCCAGCACCTGGTGGTGTCCTACTTTTTTGTTTTAGCAAACAATTTTCAGTAACAACCAATTACTTTCAGTGGTATGTAATCATGGCTTTAATTTGCATTTCCTTAAATTCTAATAAGGTTGAATGTCTTCCTTATACTCTCTATGGCAAAATGACTATTCAAGTCCTTTAAATATGTTTTACCTGTTATATTGAGATATATTCACACACCATACCATCCATTCAAAGCATACAATCAGTGGCTCACAGCATCATCACATAGTTGTGCATTTATCACCACAATTTAAGAACATTTTCATTACTCAAAAAAAAATCCCATACCCCTTATCCCCACCCCCTTATTGACCCCTAGCATTGGTGTGGTACATTTGTTACTGTTGATGAAAGAATATTAAAATATTACTGTTAACTACAGTCCATAGTTTGCAATAGGTGCATTTCTCCATATACCTCTCTATTATTAACTCCTTGTAATAATAGTGGTATAAATTTGTTCTAATTCATGAAAGAACATTTTTATATTTGTACTATTAATTACAGTCATCATCTATTAGAGTTCACCATGTTATACAGTCCCAGGTTTTAAAACCCAACTTTCCTTCTAGTGATGTACATGGCTCTAAACTCCTCTTTCAACCACAATTACACACATAATTCACTGCTATTAACAGCACTCACCATATCGTGCTACCATCGCCTCTATCCGTTTCCAAAAATTTAAATTCAACCTAGTTAAAAATTCTGCACACGTCAAGCATTGGATCCCCCTTTCTACCTTCATTCTATCTCCTGTATTAACCTATATTCTAGATTTAACTCTGTAAGTGTACTTATTACAATTAGTTCATATTAGTGAGATCAAACAATATTTGTCCTTTTGTGTCTGACTCTATTTCACTCAACATAATGTCCTCAAGGTTCGTCCATGTTCTTTGTGTGTTTCTAGGAAACTGTCGATTTCATCTACACTGTCTAAGTTGTTGGCATACAGATGTTCATAGTATCCTCTTACGATCTTTTTTATTTCTATGGGGTCAGTGGTAATGACCAACCCCCACCCTCACTTCTGCTGTTATTTATTTGCATCTTCTCTCTTTTTGTTTTGGTTAGTCTAATTAAGGGTTTGTCAATTTTATTGATGTTCTCAAAGAACCACCTTTTGGTTTTATTGATTCTGTTATTTTTTTGTTCTCAATTTCATGTATTTCTGCTCTAAACCTTATTATTTCTTTCCTGCTTGCTGGGGGATTAGTTCATTATTCTTTCTCTAGATTCTTCAAGTGTTCACTTAGGTCTTGGATTTTAGCTCTTTCTTCCTTTTTAATGTAGGTGTTTAGGGTTCTAAATTTCCTTCTCAGCACTGCCTTCGCTGTACCCCATAAGTTGTGATATGCTGTGTCCTTGTTTTTGTTCATCTCGAGATATTTACTGATTTCTCTTGCTATTTTTTCTACGACCCATTGATTGTTTAAGAGCGTGTTGTTTAACCTTCATGTTTGTGAATTTTCCAGTTCTCCGGCTTGTACTGATTATCAACTTCATTCCATTATGATCAGAGAAAGTGTTTTGAATAATTTCAATCTTTTAAAATTTATTAAAACTAGCTGTGTACCCCAGAAGCATGAGGTCTTTCCTGAAGAATGATCCATGAGCACTTGAGAAGAATGTATATCCTGCTGTTTTGGGGTACAACGTTTGTATATGTCTGTTAGGTCTAGTTCATTTATGATATTATTTAGGTTCTCTTTCCTTATTGATCCTCTGTTTAGATGTTCTATCTATTGATAAGAGTGGTGTGTTGAGGTCTCCCACTTGTATTGTAGAGCCATCTATTACTCCCTTCAGTTTTGCCAGCATTTATTTCACAAACTTTGAGGCAACTTGCTTAGATGCACAGATATTTATGATGGTTATTTCTTATTGGTGAAGGGTTCCTTTTATTAATATATAATGTCATTCTTTGTCTCACAACAGTTTTTGAATTTAAAGCCTATTTTGTCTGATATTAATATAGCTATCCCAGCTCTTTTTTTGGTTAGTGCTTGTGTGGAGTATCTTCTTCCAGCCTTTCACTTTCAACCTATTTGTATCTTTGGTCTAAAATGAGTCTCTTGTAAACAGTATATAGGTGGATCCTATTTATTCATCCATTCTCCTGATCTGTGTCTTTTGATTTGGGAGTTTAATCCATTAACATTTAATGTTATTACTGTAAAGGCAATACTTACTTCAACCACTTTATCCTTAGACTTTTATTTGCCATATTTATTTTTTTCTCTTTTTATCCTTTTAATTACCCTTTCTGATGATCTTCATTTCTATACTCTCCTCCAAGCCCTTCTCTCCTATCCTTTATTTTCAGCCAGCAAAACTCCCTTTAGTATTTCTTGTAAGGCAGGTCTCTTGTTAACAAACTGTTTCTGTTTATCTGTGAATATTTTAAACTTTCCCTCATTCTTGAAGGACAACTTTGCCAAATAAAGAATTCTTGGCTGGCAATTTTTCTCTTTCAGTATCTTAAACATATGGTACCACTGTCTTCTTGCCTCCATGATTTCTAATAAGAAATCAGGACTTAGTCTTATTTGGCTTCCTTTGTATGTGGTGAATTGCTTTTCTCTTGCTGCTTCCCGAATTCTCTCTTTTTCTTTGGTATTTGATAGTCTGATTAGTATGTATCTTGGAATGGGTTTATTGGAGTATATTCTGTTTGGAGTATGTTGGGCATCTTGCATTTGCACATTTATGTCTTTTATAAGGGTTTGGAAAGTGTCGCCATTATGTCCTCAAATATTCTTTCTGGCCCCTTTTCTCTTCTCTTCTCCATCTGGGCCACACGATGCATATGTTTGTGTGCTTCGTGTTGTCAATCAATTCCCTGACACCATGCTCAAAATTTTCCATTCTTTTGTCCATCTGTTCCTCTGTTCAAATTTGGATGCTCTGTCTTGTAGTTCGCTGATCCTTTCTTCTGCCTCTTCAAATCTGCTGTTGTGCACCTCTAGTGTATTTTAATTTCATCTATTGTGTCTTTTATTCCCATAAGATCTGTTACTTTTCTTTGTATCTTTCGATCTCTTCTTTATACTCACCCAGTGTCTTCTTAATATCCTTTATCTCTTTAGCTATCTCCTTGAATTGATTTAGGAGATTGTTTGAACGTCTTTAATTAGGGGTTACAAATTCTGCAACTCCTTCGACTTTTAATTTGTTCCTTTGATGGGCTTTATGTTCCTGAGTTCTAGTATGGCTTGTGATTTTCTGCTGATATCTGGGCATCTGATGATCTTGATGGGTTATTCTGAAAGTCAGTTTCTCTCTTTTGTCTAGAATTTTGTTGTTGATTCAGTTTGTGTTAAGGCTCTTCTTTGACAGCTGGTTTAAAAGTATTTCCCAGTGAAAACAGCTACTTGTGCAATGGGTGCAGCCAGATCCAAAGGGTCCTGGGAGAGGGTCAGGAAAGACTCCAAAAAGTCTTTTTTTTTTTTTTTTTACCTTCCAGGTCACCAGGCTGCACTTTCCAGCCTGCCCAGCAGATGGTGATCTTCAGCTACCTATTCCCCTCAGCCCTAAGAAGGCAGGCTGTTAATGGCCCTTTGCCAGTTCCGTCTCTGACGTAGCCAAAACAATGATGCCTGGTGGCATCTGACTGGAACAGGCTGGGACAGCAAGATATTGCATTCCAACTCCACCAGCCAATATCTGGCTGAGTACTGGGCTGTGTCCCGCTCTGTACTTGGGGCGGAGGATTCCCATGGCTGTCCCATTCCACCAGCAGTCCCCCAGGCAAGGATCAGGCTACCTGCCACTGCTACCCTCAAGGGATGGGCGTAAGGAGCCACAGATGTAATTATTCACAGTCTCTGACCCTGGCTTCTCAGTCTCTTCGTCCTACACTTTCCTGAATGTTGTACAGAGCTCCCTGGTCTCTGGAGCCCTCAAACAGTTGATTTGGACAGTTTTTGCCTGGCTACTTGCTGCTTTGGGGAGAGAAGTAGGTTCTGCAGCTGTCTCCCTATTCCTCCATTTTCCCAGAAGTCCCCTATTTAAACGTTTTTAAAATTGGGTTGTTTCTTTTCTTATAAAGGAGTTTCGAGGATTCCTTATATAACATGGATACAAGATCTTTGTTAACTATGTGGCTTGGTTTATAAATATTTTCTCCCAGTCTGTAGGTTGTTGCTTAATTCTATGGACAGTGTTCTTTGGCAAAATAAACATTTTTAATTTTGATAAAGTCCAATTTATTGATTTTTTTCTGTTATAGACTGTACTTTTGGTATCATTTCTAAGAACTCTTTTCCTAACCCCAGGTCATGAAGATTTTTCCCATGTGTTCTTCTAAAATTTTATACCATTATATCCATGGCCCATTTTGAGTTAATCTTTGTGTGAGGTATGAGGTTTAGATCAAGGTTCATTTTTCTTAACATATAGATGACCAATTATTATAACACATTTGTTGAAAAGACTATCCTTTTTCACTGAAATGGTTTTGCACCTCTGTCAAAAATCAAATAGCTATATTCATGTGACCTGTTTTAGGACTCTAACCTATTCCATTCTTCTATGCATCAACCCCTCCACCAATACCACACTCTCTTGACTACTGTATAGTGATTCCTCCAATTTTGTTCTCTTTTTTTTGCCAAATTTGTTCTCACTATTCTCATTCCTTTCCCCTTCTTCAAATTTTAGGATCAGCTTGTCTATACCCACAAAAAGTCCTGCTGAGATCTTGGTTGGTACTGTGACGAATCTATAGATCACTCTGCAGAAAAATGGCAACTTTCCTACATTGAGTCTTGCAATCCATGAACAGAGTTATGTCTTTCCATTTATTAACATCTTTTTTTATTTCTTTTAGCAGCACTTTGTAGTTTTCAACATACAGATCCTGTGCATGTGACAGATTTATATCTGTGTTTCATTGTCAGGGGGAACTACCGGAAATTATAGTTGTTTTTTTTTTTTTTTTTAACTTTGGTCACCAATTGTTCATTGCTTGGATATAGGAATATCATTGATTTGTGTCTGCTGACTTTGTAACCTTAATAAACAACCTTAGTTAACCAGCTATCTTAATATACTTACATATTAGCTCTAAGAGTTTTTGCCTTAATATATATATTCCTTGAGATGTTCTACACAGATGAACTATAAATTCTGCAAAATGAGGAGTTTTATTGCTTCCCTTCTAATCTTTTATTTCCTTTTCTTGTCTTATTGTACTTGATAGGACTGCCAGTACTATTTTGAATGGGAGGGTTGATAGCGGACATCCTTGTCTTCTTTCCAATCTTAGAGGTGAAAGAGTCTGACATTAACCAGTAAGTATGATGTTACCTGTAGTTTTCTGTAGATGCCATTGATCAGTTTGAGGAAGTTCCTCTCTATTTCTACTTTGATGAGAGTTTTCATCATGAATGGATGTTGTACTCTGTCAAAAACTTTTTGTGCATCTATTGATATAATCATGTGGTTTTACTTCTTAGATTGTTAATATGGTAGATTATATCAATTAATTTTTTAGTATTAGCCAAGAATTGCAGTCCTGGGATAAATCTCATATAGACATGGTGTACACGTCTGGCTTCATATACTGCTGGCTTCAATTTGTTAGTAATTTGTTGATGATTTTTGCATCTATACTGGTCTGTCATTTTCTTTCTTTCTTTTTTTTTTTTTTTGTACTGTCTTTGTCTAGTTTCCTATGAGGGTAATACTGGCCTCGATGAATTCATTGGAAGATGTTCCCTCCTCTTCTATTTTGTGGAAGAGTTTGTGTAGAATTGATGCTATTTCTTCTTTAAAAGTTCTGTAAAATTCACCCGTGAAACTATCTCAGCCCAGAGATTTCTTTCTTGAGAGTTTTTAAAATTACAAATTCAATTTTTAAAATAGATATAAGCATCCCCAGTTATCTTTTTCTTCTTGGGTGGCTTTTGGAAGACTGAGTTTTTCAAAGTGTTTGTTCATTTCATCTAACTGTAGAATTTATGTTCAAAGATTTTTGGTAGTATTCCTTTATTATCTTTTCAATGCCTGCAGGGTCTGCAGTGATCTGATATTGGTGATTGTTTCATCTCTCTCTTTTTCTTTGTTATTCTTGTAAGGTTTATTGATTTTACTGATCTTCTCAAAGAACCAGCCTTTTGTTTCATTGACGTTTCTCTATTGTTTTTCTGCTTCAATTTCATTGATTTCTGCTCCTGTCTGTATTATTTACTTTCCTCTGCTTGTTTTGGGTTTATTTCACTCTTCGTTTTCTAGTTCCTTGAGTTGGGAGCTTAGATTATCATCAATTTGAAGCCTTTCTCCTCTTCTAACATAAGCATTTAATGCTATACATTTTCTTCTAAGCACTGCTTTTAGCTGAGCTGCATCCCACAGATTTTGATATGTTGTATTTTCACTTTGGTTTGGTTCAAAATAATTTCTGATTTCCCCATCAACTGTTTAGAAGTGTGATGTTTAGTTTTCAAGTAATTTAAGTTTTTCTTGTCCTTCTGATCCTGAGTTCTAGTTTAATTCCATTATGGTCAGGGAACAAACATACTCTATGTGGTTTTAACTCTTTTTAATTTGTTAAGATTGGTTTTTATGATTCAAGATAAGGTCTATCTGGTAAATGCTTCATGTACACTCAAGAAGAATGTGTATTCTACTGCTGCTGGATGGAGTATTCTATAAATGTAGATTAAATCCAACTGGTTGGTGCCATTGTTCATTTCTTCTGTATTTTTGCTGACATTCTATCTAGTAGCTGTATCTATTGCTGAAGGAAGAGTGTAAGTCTAATTGTAATAGTGGAATTATCATTTTCTCCTTTCATGTCTGTCATTTTTGCTTTGTGGATTTTGAAGATAAGTTCTTAGTTGCTTACATATTTAGGATTGCTATGTCTTCTTGGAGAATTGAACCTTTTAACAACACACAATCCACCCCCCACCTCTATCCTTGGTAACTTACTTTGCTAATTAAGTCTATTTTAGTTTTATGTTAATATAGCCCCTTTGTCTTTCTTTTGGTCAGAGTTTGCAGGGCATATTTTTTCCATCCTTTTATTTTCAGCCTACCTATATCATTATATTTGAAATAAGTGTCTTCAGCATATAGTTGAATCATATTTTGTTTTGTTTTTATCCACTCTGACAATCTCTTTTAATTGATGTGTTTAGATCATATAGAGTCAATGTATTTATTGATATATTTACATTTAGGTCTACTTTTTATTATTTACTTTCCATTTGTTCACTCTCTATTTTGTTCCTCTTTATATTATTCTCTCCCTCTTTGGGGTTATTTAAAATTTTGACTGTATATCTTTGAATAAAACTTTTAACTTTTTAATTGTAGTAACATACACAACTCAGTATTTCTCATTTTAACCACTTCAAGTCTACAATCCTGTGTTATTAATTACATTCACAATCTGTGCTACCATCACCAACATCTATTACCCAAACTTTTTCATCACCTCAAACAGAAACTCTGCACAAATTAAGCAATAATTCCCCATGTCCCACCACCCCTTGGCCTCTGGTTACCTGTAATAGAATTTCTGTTTCTGAATTTGCTTCTTCTAGGTAGTTAATATAAGTGAGATCATACAATACCGTGATCCCTTTCACATCATGACCATCCCCATCGCGGTTTTGATATATTGAAGGTTGGCATAAGAAATTACATGGGAATTTGGGGGGAGTTTTGCAGAAGCCACAGATGACACATGAAGGCCTACAGACAACACACAAAGGTCAGAAATGTGCAGTATTGTTATAAAAAAGGCATTATGGTAGACTCTGGCATCATAAGAGAAAAGGCTAAATCCTTATATTCCCTAAGGGAAAATGAAGGGAAGGGTCTACCCCTACAGATTTTCAGGCCAGCAAAGGCTGGTTTGAACATTTTTTAAAAAAAGGTTTAGCCTATGCAATATGAAAGTAATGGGAGAGGCAGCGTCTATTGATCAAGAGGCAGCTAGGCAGTTTCTTGAAACCCTGAAAAAAAATTATGTGGATTTTCCAGATCACAAGGGCACCATGCCTCTAACCCCCATGATGTGGAAGGGATAACTGTATTTGTCTTTTGTGTCTAGTGTAGTTCACTCAACATGATTTCTTCAAGGTTCATCTATGTACAAATTTTTAAGTGTATGTTCTAGCACATACTAAATACAAACTTAACTTACTGCAGTCTATATCAAACTCAGTATTTTACTACTTCAATAAGCATTCAGAAACCTTACTATCAAATAACTGCACTTCCATCTTCTCTTTACACTTAAATCATCTTATGCATTACATCTACATACATTGAGAGTCCTGTCATACAAAGTTGTATTATTTTTTTGCTTTCAACTCTAAAACATGTTTTACAGAACTCAAAAGGAGAACAGTCTACCATTATTTACCCAGACTTTCGTCATTTGTGTTGCTTTTCCTTCATTTACAAAATTCCAAGTTTCATACTGGTATTATTACCCTTTTGTTTGAAGTACTTCTTATAGCACTTCTTCTAAAGCACATCTGTTGGTTGTGAATTCTGGAAGCTTTACTTCATCTGAGAATGGTTTTATCTCACCTTCATTACTGAAGGGTATTTCTACCAGATACAGAATTTTGGTTTGACAGTTGTTTTCTTTCAGCACTTGAAAAATATTGTACCAATTACTTCTGGCTTCCATGGTTTGTGATGAGAAATATGTTGTCATTCAAACTGTTCTCCTATAAGTTTTTATCTGGCTGTTTTCAAGATTTTTTCCTTTGTCTTCAGTTTCCAAGCAATTTGACCACATATCTGGGTATGGATTTCTTCGTATTTATCCTCAGTGAGGTTCACCATGCTTCTTGAATCTGTAAATTTAGGTTTCTGGCTAACTTGGGAAGTTTCCGGCCTTTATTTCTTTAAATATTTTTTCAGCCCCACACTCTTTCTCTTCTCCTTCTGGAATCACACTGACGGGAATCTTATCCCTTGTATCATTGTCCCCCAGCTCCTTGAAGCTCTGTTCATTATTTCCATCTTTTTTTCTCTGTTGTTCAGGTTGGATATTGACTCTTTCCTCTGTCATCTCTATTCTGCTATTGAGTCCATCTAGCAAATCTTTAAATTTTAATTATCACATTTTTCAGGCCTAAAATTTAAATGTGGTTCTTCTTTATAAGTTCTATTTCTTTACTGAGTCCTTTTTATTCTAACATTTGTTTCAGTTCTGTTCTAGAAAGCACAAGCCATACTATTTGGCTCTGTCCTACATGTACATCACTTAATGGTTGCTCTGGGTCCTAGCCAAAGTTGTACCCATTAGCATATGTCTCCAAGTCTTGGTTGGCTAATTAGGATCAGATTCACAATTTATGCAGGTGAGACGTACACTTGGACACTTAACACAGCTTTATGGGGTCACTTATCTAAGCTCCTCCTTCTCTGTTATCTTCCAGTACTTTCTAGTTACCTATGGTCCTCTTTTAGATCCTCTGTGCAGAAACTACACCCTTTTCAAGTTGCATTGTGTCTGGGATCAAGTGGCAGGAGTACAGACACAGAGGGAAGCTACGGACTCTGATTCTGCTTTCTTGGTGTTGCAGATTCACTGAGAAGTAAGTTCCCCTTCCTTGGGGTTTTGACTCCTGCAGGCTCCCATTCCCAGCAGCCACTGCTTTAGCCACAACCATCTCTGCCACTGCCAGGCTGCCCAGAGCCTGGAGCAGAGGAGAATGGGGTAAATTTTTAAAAAGAGTATTAAAAAAAAATCCCTTAAGGGGAATTCCCCCTACTTTCTCTGAGAATTAAGAGCTCCCTTTTATGCTCAAGTCAGGATTAGAAGGTTTCTCCTGGATTTCATTCTGTCTGCCACACAGTGCTCACTTTCGTAGTGTACTGACTTCAAGCCAGGATAATGGAGGAAAAAAATGTTAAACTCATCACTCTTTTGGCAGTACTTCAAATTCTGGGTTTCTTCCAAGATCTGCCTGTTTATATTTACCTTTCAGAGTTCTCAAATAGGTGTCCATGAATCCTCTCTAAGTTTTATAGTTAAGATAATGAGAGATAGAGGGATGTGTTTTTTTAATTCCATCTCACCTGAATCAGAATTCCATTTTTTTTTTTTTTACTTTTCAACAGCAATCCTGGAAGGTAGAAAATGATGCCTTCTCAATTCTGAAGGAAAATCATTTCCAACCCAGAATTCTTCACTCACTCACACTATCAATTAAGTATGAGGGTAGAGTAATGTTATTTTCAAACATATAAGTTTCAAAACAATTTACCATCTCCATGAATCTGTTTCCTCAGAATTCTATATGAGGATGTATTCCACCAAATTGAGGAAGTAAACCAAGAAAGAAGAAATCATGGAATACAAGAAATAAGAAATACAACACAGGAGAAAGGAGAAGGAAATTCCTAGGGTGGTGGTGAAGAAAGACCCCAAGATGGCACTTGTGGCCCCAGGTGTGAGAGGCAGCAGGTATAGATTGGATCAGGTCAGAGGGCTCTGAGAGAAACTTCTTCAAGAATATGAAAATTGGTAGAATAAATGATGTAGCTGAACATTTTGAGAAGGAATGTTGACATAGTCTGGGGTTCAATTGGTGATAAGTAAAAAGCAAACTAAGTAAAGGGTAAAGGAGAAGGCAGGACAATGTTTTACTCCAGGGAAAACAATAAATGAAAGGCAATCATGGGACACCATATGACTCAGTTGTACACTGCAGAGCAGTGACACAGGCCGTTCGCTTAGAGATGAAGAGATAATGCAAAAAGGCTTGGCTATAAGAGTTGAACATGGATTGCTTGTGGGCTGTGGAAAATGAGTGCAGGGGTGGGGTGGAAGCTTGTAGAACTGTTTGAAGAAAAATCTTATAGAACTACTTGCAACTTAAACTATGTACATGTGTAATTCGAATAAAAGCATAAACAGATAAATAAAAAACTTCTCTGGTATTGTATTGGAGGTCCTAGCCTTTGAAATCAGGAAAGAAAAAAATGAATTTAAAGACCGAAAAAGAAACTCTTCACTGATGGCATGACTGCTTATGTAGAAAAACCTAAGGAGTCTGCAAAACAACAACTAAACTAGTAAGTGATTTTAGCAAGGTCACAGGATATGAATTTAATACATAAATCAAGTATATTTATATATACTTGTAGTAAACAATTAGAAAATGAAAATTTAAAACAATTTAATTTATAATAGTGTCACAAAAAATACTAAGGAATAAATTTACAAAAGATGTGTAAGACTTGTACACTCAAAAATCAGAACTGCTGAGAGAAATTACAGAAGACCTAAATATTTGAAGAGAGATAATCTGTTCATGGATTGGCGGATACAAAATTGTTTAGATGCCAATTCTCCCAAAATTGGGCTATAAATTCAATGCAAATACAATCATAATTCTAGCCAATTCTAAAATGTATATGGAAATAAAAATGGCCTAGAATATCCAAAGAAATCTTGAGAAAGAACAGGGTTAAAAAATGTATACTACCTGATTTTAAGACTTCCTATAAAGCAATAGTAATCAAGACTGTGTAGTACTGGCATAAGGATCAACAAATGGATTAATGGAACAGAGTAAGAATCCAGAAATAAACCTACACTTATATGGTCATTAGAGAAAGGCATCAAAGTATATTCAAGGGGAAAAGGAAAGTCTTTTCAACAAATGGTACTGGAATAACTAGATACAATTTGGAAAGGAAATGAACCTTAACCCTAATCTCACACTGTACACAAAAATGAATTCAAGACGGATCATAGACCTAATTGTAAAGATTAAAACAATAAAACTTTTAGATGAGAACATAGGAGAATATCCTCATGATTTGGAGATAGGCAAGGTTTCCTTAGATAGGGAGAAGGTGATAACCATAAAAGAAAAAAAAGATATTTAGCATCAAAATTAAAATGCAAAACTTCTGCTCATGAAAAGATACACTTAAGAAAAATGAATAGGCAAAACAAACACAGGAAGAAAACAGTCATGAAACATATATCTGACAAAGGACTGGTATTAAAGACATGTAAGAAACATTTACATACCAGATGACACCAAAAAAGGGGGGGGGGGATTTTAATTTTAAAATGGCTAAAAATTTTGAAAAGACACTTCATAAAAGAAGATATATGAGAGGTCAATAAAGAATAAAAATGTGCTCAACATAATTAGCCATCAAGGAGATACAAAATAAAAACTACATCACATGACTGGCTAAAATTACAAATAAAGGTAACATCAAATATTGGCGAGGATGTGGCTCTCTTAAATTAGTGGAAGAAGTGCAAAATGCTACAAACACTTTGGGAAAAGGTCTGGCAGTTTCTAATAAAACTACCCACACACACTTACCTCATTACCTACTAATTATCATCTGGGTATTTACACAAGAG
Source organism: Choloepus didactylus (assembly GCF_015220235.1). NCBI lineage: Eukaryota > Metazoa > Chordata > Mammalia > Pilosa > Megalonychidae > Choloepus > Choloepus didactylus. The sequence goes on from NC_051335.1 coordinate 11,160,167, forward strand.
AAATGAGAACATATTGCCACTCAAAGACTTGTTTAAAATGCAGCTTTATTCACAACAGCCAAAAACCGGAACTAGCCCAGGTGTCTATCCCAATTGTGGCAACTCAAAGGAATACTACTCAGTCACAAAAAAGGAATGAACTACCAATGCATGCAATACTATAAACGAATCTCAAAAAACATAACACTAAGCAAAAGAAATCTTACATAAAATTGCATATTGTAGAATGTCATTTACATAAAACTACAGAACAGGCAAAACTGTGGTTATCAAAAATTCAGAATAATTGGTTGCTTCTGGTTGGGTGGGGTAGGAATTGACTGAGAATGATCAGGAAGAAGTCTCCTGGGGGTAATGTAATATTCTATATCTTGACAGGGATTTGGGTTCCATAAGGATATGCATTTGTTAAAAACAGCAAATACACATTTAAGATTTGTGCATTCACTGCAGATAAACTTTACATTACAAGAAAAACCTATAAAAATATTGAAGTCTAGTTAAGGATATGCATGCTGAAATATTTAAGGGAAGCATACAAATGTGTGTTATTTACTATAAAATGTGTTAAAAGATAAGAGGGACTGATGGATAGATAGAGGGAGGACTCAATGGACAAATGTGTGATAAATCAAGTACAGTACCATACATATCAGGTTAATGGTAGAACTGATGGGGTGGATATACAAGTATTCACTATATGATTCTTTCAACTTTCCTATATGTTTGAAATTTTAATAATAAAAATACTAGGGGGCAAAGGGAGGAATATAAAAGAGAGGTCAGGCAAGGAAGAAACAGAACAAGAGAATGCAGAGCAGGAAGCATCAGTGAAATAGAAGGAAAACCAGAGAAGTATGGGGTCTCAAAGGCCAGTTAGAAAAGTTACTGGAGAGCAGGAAGTGGTCAATTGTGTAGAATTCTTCTAAAAATTTGAGTAATATGAAAACAGACTATTCTCCATTGGATTTGGCCATAAGAGTGTTGTGAGCGGAGGGGAACGAAGCCACGCTGGAGAGGAGAGAAGAGAAACCCGCTGGCGAGAAATTGGAGACAGTGAATGAAAACAACTTCTGCGAAGCTCTGCTGTGGAGGGGACCAGGGGAATGAAGCAGCTGTTGAAGAGGGATTGAGAAGCAAGGGGAATGGATGATACTGGAATGTGTAGGTGTGTGTGTGGGGGGGAGGGTGTAGAAAGAGGTGATAAAGACAGGGCTGATGTCTTTGAAAAGGTGAGATGGAACCGTTTCCAAGGTACCAGGGGAGGGGTTGGCTTCTGATTGTCCTGGGGTATCCCCTTCCACTGTAGTAAGTACAGCATCATTCAGAGAGCATCTAAACAATTAAGAGCTGATCCAGAAGCTTTGGGCAACAACGAACGCTTCAAACAGCCTTTGTAACATGTCCTTTTAATGCAGACAGCCTACATATTAAAGTTGCTAGTCTTCCTCTAAACATACAAGAACCAACCCATGGTTCTTAAACACAGTAATCCCCTGCCTTCCAAAAGGGGTCTGAGATCAAAGAGGCAGGTCTTACCAACAGGAATGGAACCAGACTCTCATTCAATGATCAAAACAAAACAGAACAACACAACAAAGCTGGGTGGAAAGCCTGGTAATTCACATTTGGAAAGGCTTCCTTACCTTGAGTTGCTGCTGGAGTTCACTGTTGAACCTGGCCAGCACAGCATTAGCCTCTTTGTTTTTGAGGACAGCAGTCTGAATAGCCTTCTTCTGTTTGGAAGACTGTCTACAGAAAAGTACAAACATTTTAGTGAGGAAGGACTTGGAGTTCTGGACTCTTGAAGCACAGAACTCTCTAATTTATGAGAGATGCTAAACCACAAAAGAAGCTAACATCACAGGGCTCCAAAAATAAAATCATATATTCACAGAGAGGCAGGCAGGCATGTACGGTATGAAACAAATTTGTCGGGATGAATTATTTACACCTGAACTCATGGCCACTTTAAAATCCAAAGAAAAGCTACCAATTGGGCCTTTTCAAACAGTTTGCATTCCATTTATTCCAAGACATTTTAATAAATATTTCTTCCTGACAAATTATACTATTAACTAGAATTTACTTTTTGTGTGAGCATTATTGGCATTTAAAAGACCTGCAGGTGGGCCCCTGTGGACAAATATGAAGGAAAAGAATAGAAGAGCATTCCCTTCAGCAAAAATCCTACATTAACTCAGCCAGCCTGCCTAACTCTCCATATTTCTTCATTATTAGGCATGAATGCCCGAGGGCATGTGTGCATGCGCACATGTGTGTGTATCCAGACACATCTGTGGCACCTGAGAAAAACCTAGAATTTTTAATACAGGTGTTCCTGAATTAAGTCAATAGTAAATTCACAGAACATGTATAACTAACGTGACCACGTGTCCCAGTTTGCCCATTACAGTCTCTTTTTACACTGTTTGCCCTACTGTAATTATTATTAGCACACTCGTTCCTTCTCAAAACTGTCCACAATTAGGATGATAAATCAACATGGTCACCATAGGTATGACCTACAACTTGTTATCTCATGGCAAGAAATATTGAATTCTCTGAGCAAAATGGCAATTTAGGCCCCCAGATTAGTTTCCCCCTAAAAAAAACAGCCATACTTGCAATCCCTGGGAGATGGGTTCCAGGCGGGAACAAAAACTGAACTGCAATGGACAGTGGCCACTGGAGAGATGTGATTCATGTTCCCTGGGAATTCAAGCTGTGCTAGGCACTCAACTAACATAGAGAAAGCATAACCCTGCCTCCAGCAAGTCAAAAGTTAAAGATTGATTTCTTCATCCATATAGAACCAGGAAAGGGACTTCAAAATCTTTTTAAAAAATACAGATTGGACTTCCAGTTCCAGAACAAGATGGAGTAGACACACTTCTCTCTATTCCTCCCACTCAGTTCAGCTAAAAACTCCGACATAATATATAAAGGAAACATAAGAAGACTGAAAGTTGGAGAGAAAGAAGGCAAACTGGCTAGGTAACTTGGTAACCAAGAAAGACATGGTGGGGAGTTCCTCGGTTTTCTTTTTGCTTCATATATCCCAGACTGGATGCTGGAGAAACCGGCAATCCAGAAATGTCAAAAAAGACAGACACCCCCCCCCCACACACACACACAAAAGCCCCAAGAAAAGCCTATTCTCTCTAGCTATGGGACCAGAAAAAGGGCAGCCTAATAAGACAGAAAACCTTTGCACGGTAACGACCCAACTCCAACCAAACATGACAAAACAAACAAAAAACCCTACAGTCCTGACTCCATCCCTATCAGTAAAGGCCGAGGGGAAAGCCTAGATTTCCACCACTGCACAGCTGCAAAGAGGCTTCCACTTCCCACTGAGGCGATGTCAGAGAAGGTCGAGCGGGAAGCCAGGACTTTTACCACCTTCCAGCAGTAACAAGACCCCTTGCTTTCACTATGGTGTCAGTGGAGGCCACATGAGGAGCAGGAGCAAAACACCTCTCCCTTCCCAGCCACGGTGATGTCAGCTGAGGCCTAGTAAGGAGCCTGAACTCCCACCTCTGCCTGGCAGTAATGGCACACCCTCCATCACCAAGGGTGTCAAAAGAGGTCAAGTAGGGAACCTAACTTCTGTTTCCCGCACCCCCTACCAGGCAGGAAACAGACAGCTCCCCTCCCTCCTCCATGGTATGGTGCCACAGGAGGTCTGCTAAAATAGAATATTTTAAATAAGATCCAGAGTCTGATAAAATAATACCCAAAATGTCCAAGAGAGAATAAAAAACCATTCATCACAGGAAGAATCAAGAAATCTCAAATTGAATAAGAAAAGACAAACAACAGATGCCAACATCTAAATGACACAGATGTTGAGAGTTAGCTATGATTTTAATGCAGCCATTATAAAAATGCTGCAACAGATGATTATGAACACACTTAAAACTAATGAAAAAAATAAAAAGACTCCGTAAAGAAATAGAAATGATAAAGAAGAACCCAATGGAAATTGTGGAACTGAAAAACACAATAACCAAAATAAAAATCTCAATGGATGTGCCTAACAGTAGAATGGAGAAAACAGAGGAAAGAACAAGTGAACCTTAAGATAGAAATTACCCAAACTGAAGAATGGAGAAAAAACAAAAAAATAACTGAAAAGACCCTCAGGGGCCTATAGGATTATAACAAAAGGTTTAACATTTGTCTCATGAAGTCCCAGAAGGAGAGAAGAGGGAGGGCTGAAAAAGTATTTGAAAAACTAACAGCTAAAAAATTACCAAATTTGACAAAAGTACAAATCTACAGATTCAAGAAGCTGGGTGAAACTCCAACAGACTAAAACCAAAGAAATCGATGCAAAGTCACATCAGAGTCAAATTTCTGAAAACTAAAGACAAAGAAAAAAGTCTTGAAAGCAGTGAGAGAAAAACGACACCTTCCTATAAGGGAAAAACAATACAGATGAGAAGATTTCTAATGAAACCACAGAAGCCAGAAGGAAGTGGGCATAATATTTTTCAAATGCAAAGGAACTGTCAGCCCAGAATTCTATATCTAGTGAAAATACCTTTCAGGAAGAAAGAACAAATGAAGACGTTCTCAGATGAAGGAAAACTATGAGACTATGTTGCTGGTAGACACACCCTAAAAAACATAGCTATGGGAATTTCTTGAAACAGAAAGTAAATGATAAAAAGAAGGACTCTTGGAACATGAGGAAGAACAACAAAAAGAGCAAATGTAGTAGAAAATATAATAAGGCTTTCCTTCTCCTCTTGAGTTTTCGAGATCTGAAACTTGGTTGAATTAGATCAATTCCTTGAAAAGCACAAACTATCACAAGTATCCAAATAGGAAACAGATCATTTGACTTATTTAATAATTTTAAAAACTCCCCCAAAATAAATCTCCAAGCCCAGACAGTTTCACTGGAGAATTCTGCCAAACCTTTAAAGAAGAATTGGTATCAATTCTACACAATGTCATCCATAAAACAGAAGAGGAGGGAACACTTCCCAACTTTTTATGAGGCCAATTACTCTAATACCAAAAGCAGACAAGGACAGTACAGACAGACAGGAAGAACACTAGACACCAATATCCCTCATGAATAAAGAGTAAAACTCTTCAATAAAATACTAGCAAATAGAATTCAGAAACATATAAAAAGAATTATACAACATGACCAAGAGAAGTTTATTCTGGGGATATAAGATTGATTCAATCTTCAAAATTCTATGAGTGTAAACCATCCACCACATTAACAGGCTAAAGAAGAACAACTACATGATTATATCAATAGATGCAGAAAAAGCACCTGATAAAACTCAACAGCCATTCATGATTAAAAAAAACTCTCAGAAAACCTTGAAGAGGTGAATTTCCTCTACTTGATAAAGAACATCTACAAAAAGACTACAGCTAATATCATACTTAATCGTGATAGACAATGCTTTTACCTCAGACTGGGAACAAGACAAGACAGTCTACTCCCATCACCTTTATTCAACATAGTAATGGAAGTCCTAGCCAGGGAAATAAGGCAAGAAAAGGAAATAAAAGGGATACAGATTGGAAATAAAGAAATGGAACTGCTCCTATATGCAGATGACACGGTAGTTTACAAAGAAAATCCCAAGGAATCTCCAAAAAGTCTCCTAGAACTAATAAGTGATTTCAGCAAAGACAGAAGAAAGTATGCTGGATAGAACATTAACATGTAAATCAGCTGTATTTCTACATATTAAAGAAAAATAAAAAATATGATACCACTTTACAATGACTTGGGAATAAATCTGTACAGAATTTACACGTTGAAAACTATAAAACACTGATGAAGGAAATAAAAAAAGGATCAAAATAAATGGAGAGATATACCGTGTTCATGGATTGGAAGACTTAATATAGTAAAGATGTCAATTCTCCCCAAATTGATATATAGGTTTAATGCAATTCTATCAAAATCCCAGCAGGATTTTTTATAGATCCATATCCAGTTATTCTGAAATGTACAGGGAAAACTGAAGGAATTATTAACAGCTAAATAATTTTGGAAATAAAAGAATATAATGGGAGAAATATAAGACTTGTTACATACTTATAGTAATCAAGTTATCTAGTAATGAAGACAGTACTCAAAGACTGTGTGGCTTTGGCATTTCAACAAATGGTGCTGGAACAACTGAACATAGGCAGAAAAGTGAACCTTGACCTAAATCTCACACCGTATACAAAAATTAACTCAAAATGGTTTGGAGATTTTCATGTAAAATGTAAAACTATAAAACTATGAGAAGAAAACATAAGAGAAAATCTTTCAGATCCAGGGCTTGGTGAAAAGTTCTTAAACATGACATCAAAAGTACATCCATAAAAGAAAAAAAATCAATAAATTGGACTTCATCAAAATTTAAAGAAATTTTTTTTCTCTGTGAAAGATCCTGTCAAGAGGATGAAAAAACAAGCTACAGACTGGGAGAAAACATTTCTAAACCACATATTTGACAATGGACTTATATTTAGAATACATAACAAATTTTCAAAACTCAACAGTAAAAAAAACAATCCAATTAGAAAATGGGCAAAGAACATGAAGAAATATTTCACCAACAATATATGGTGACAAATACACACATGAAAAGATGTTTCTACATCACTAGCCATTAGGGAAACGCAAATTAAGATCATGATGAGATATCACTACACTTAATTAGAACAGCTAAAATAAACAACAGTGACAATACCAACACAGGCGAGGATATGGAGAAACTGGATCTCTCGTACACTGCTGGTGGGAATGTAAAACAGTACAGTCATTGTAGAAAATAACTTGGCAGGTTCTCAAAAACTTAACATACACTTAGTGTGCAACCCAATGATCACAGTCCTGGACATTTATCCCAGAGAATGAAAATTCATGTCCACACATGAAAATTTACACAAATGTTCACAGCAGCTTTATTTGTAATAGGCAGCTAACTAGAAACAACCAAAATGTCCCTCAACTGTACCTCCACACCACAGAACACTGCTCAGCAATAAAAAGGGAAGAACAATTGACACACAAAACAACTTACATGGATGTCAAGAGCATTACGCTAAGTGAAGAAAGCCAATTTCAAAAGGTCACATATTTTACGTATGATGCCATTCATATAAGCCTTCTCAAAATGTCAAAATTACAGAGATGGAAAACAGATTAGTAGTTTCCAGGGGTAGGAATGATGGGCCGAGAAGAGAGTGGGTATGACTTCTGTATCTTGATTACAGTGGTGGGTAAGGTGGTGGTTACAAGAATCTACATGTAATAAAATGGCATAGAACCATACATATACACACTTAATGTCAATGTCCCTGTTTTGAAACTATAGTATAGTTGGGCAAAATGTAACCACTGGGAGAAAGTAGGTAAAAGATAGACAGGACCTCCCTCTACCGTGTTTGCAACTTCCTGTGAATCTGTAATTATTTCAAAACAAAAAGTTAAGAAAAAAGATATACATCAGAACTGGATGCTACTTCCTCCTTTAAACAACCACCACGTCATGTCCCCCAGCTTACAAGTTTCTCCCTTCTCCGGGAACTGCCTCCGTCTCCTTTCCCCTCCTCCACAGGGATGGGCCCTTGGCAGTCCTGCTTGTTTTATGAAACCCCAACCTTCATTTTCACACTTGAATGGGCACTGGACCAGGTAGAGCTGATCTGATTCTGTCTCCCAGAGATGTGGGGTTATGGCAGAGTTCAGGTCAGCCTGGGCCCTGAATAGAAAGAATGTCCTCTCTGGAGATGAAGATGGTTAAGAAGTCTTTGGAAAAAAAAAATGGCAAATACACTCTCGGAAAATACAGAAGAATCCAAAGGAGCCCCAAAAGGTTTGCAGTTCCTTCTTCCAATCCATTCCTGCCACTGGTTTTCATGAATCACCTCTAACTATACCCTTACATTAAAGAATATGGCTTTACTACTTCAATTCAGTTTTTATTATCTGCTACCAAAGAAGCCCTAAATACTGCAAAGACATGATCAGGCCCAAGCCCAAAATCAGTCCCAGAATGCCTCTCAGGAGTTCAGTAAAAGCATTTAATTTGCTTCACTTCTTTAGTGTTGCTTCTCGAGTCTGTCCCTTCAAATTCTCTTGATTTTTTTTTATTCACTATTCCAGGTCTAGCTATAACTGGCCTGGTTTCCAAGGAAGGAGATGAGGTAGTGTAAGGTCAGGCAGCTATTTATTTTGGCCAGTTCTATTATGAGACATACCATCTATCAATTTAGAACTGTGGCACTGTGAGGCACTGTCAATTAAATTTTTATGGAAGACTACTAATCCCCTAAAACCTATTCTTGTGCCTTCTTCTTTTTAGTGACATATCATCCTCAGTCTGAGCTGGGCACATGGCCACCCAGCTAGAAACGACATTTCTCTGTCGCCCTTGCAGCTAGGTGTGACCATGTGACTAGGTTTGAGTCAATGGGATCAAAGAGAAGCGATGTGTGCCACTTCTGACTCATGGCCTTAAAAGAAACCTGCTTTCTCTCCATTTGTTCTTTCCCCCTTCCTGCAGCCTGGAATGCAGACACAGTGGTGGTAAGCCATCTTCAACCATGGGGATAAAGGCAATCCCCAAGGGGATCTGGAACAGGACAGAAGCAAAAGGGTCCTAGGGCAGAGCTACCCTATGCTTTTGGACTGCTCACCAGCCCAGACTTTTACATACAAACAAAATAAACTTCTATGTTATTTGAGCCACCCTTATCTGGTTTTTGTTAACAAAGCTGAACTAACTCTTTAAGGAATATAAATTGGAGTCCCTACTTGAGAAAAATCTTAGCCTTCTCCCTGGACCCTGATGTCTCCCAAGGAAATCTGATTATGGTTTCTAAGACCTGAAGTTACATTGCCTTTACCCCACTTGGAATTTGGGCTGCCAATCGTCAACACCCTGACAGCTCAGCAGCACCTTAGTACTTCTGCAGGGAGGGACAGAAAACAGAATCCCAACCACACTGAGAGTGCCAAGTAGTCAAGCCAACACTGCCCCAATCGCTGCTGGGGACGCCTTCTGGAATTACAGAGAAGAGGCCATGGAGGTTGGTACAGGCTCAGCCACAGTGCAGCACGCCATAGCCTCTGCTTTCAAAAGACAACAAATGATTCTATTTTCCAAACATCCATTCGTAGCATATGTACGAGAAGTAGAAAAAGACAGCTAAGCCAAACTGTTTCTAAGAAAAACTCACTTCTGTCTTGCTGGGCAGCTCATCAGAGATCTTTGACCTTTGTTACTCATTACCTTGACTCAGCAGCAAACTCGGGGACAAATTTTTATTAATTCCTTTGCTTTAAATGGGACAATGGTGGTACCCAAAGCAGAATTGGCTCCTTACAATAATAGGTCAGTTCTAATGCCAATTTCTGATGACCATTTTACAGCTGATGTACTTTTTTAGCATTTCTCAATTGGTGTTCCATAAGAGAACTAAGCCCTATAGAAAATTATTTGAATGACTCTTTCTTCAATTTTCCCCACTCTAGGTGCACAGGAGGGAGATTAACTTCTTACATGCAACAGATATTTTAAGGGCATCAGAGATTAGTTCTCTTCCAGAACCCTCGCTGAGAAAGGGGTGTACAGACTAACCATCACATGTCTTGTTATCTCTCTCTCTAGGTCTTAAAAAATTATCAGGGCTAAGTTGCTTCTTATTACTCGAAAATAAACTGGTCTGGGAACTAAAATAAGAAGTTGTACAAAGTTCCCTGACTCCGAAGTTTAGATCACTGCCATTTGTAGCATTAACAGTGTTGCCAGGCGGTGCCAGCCTCTGGTGTGAGAAGCAGCTCTCTCAGACTGCTTCCATGTGGTCACCTCACTTACCAGACGGGCGGATGAAAGAACATATCTCCTTTCAACAACAGTGCTGAGACAACTGGCTATCCACATGCAAAAGATAAAGCTGGACCCCTACCTCACACCACAAGTAAAAATAAAATCAAAGCAGATTAAAGGCATAAAGGTAAGAGAGAAAACCATAAAACTCTTAGAAGAAAACATACGAGCAAATCTTCATTAGTTTGGGTTAGGCAATGGTATCATGTAACACCAAAAGCACAAGTGGCAAAAGAAAAAAAATAGATAAACTGGACTCTAGCAAAATTAAAAACTATTGTGCTACAAATGATACCATCAAGAAAATGAAAGACAACCCATGGAATAAGAGAAAATATTTAAAAATCATATATCTTATAAGGGACTTGTATGCAGAATTCATAAAGAATTCCTAATTCAAAAATAAAAAGATAAATAATCCAATGAAAAATGGGCAATGGGCAAATCTTTCTCCACAGAAGATATTTCACTCCTAGGTATACACCCAAGAGAAATGAAAACATACAAGTCACACAAAAATGTGTACACAAATGTTCAAAGTAGGATTTTTATAATAGCCAAAAAGTGGAAACAACCCAAATGTCCACTGATGATCAGATGAATACATGGTGGTACATCTATACAATGGAATATTACTCACAAATAAAATAATCAGGTTCTGATTCATGCCACAATATAGATGAACCCTGAAAAAGTGTTACACTAAGTGAAAGAAGCCAGACAAAAAAGACCATATATTATGATTCTAATTATACAAAATGGCCAAAACAGGAAAATCTATAGAGACAGAAAGTGGACTAGTCATTGCCTGTGGCTGGGGTTGGAGGGGGTGAATGCGGAGTGACTGCTAATGGGCACAGTTTCTTTTTGGGTGATGAAAATGTTCTAAAATTAGATTTTCGTAACGGTTACAAAACTCTCAATATACCAACAAAACAAAACAAAACAAAACAAAACATATTGCATCCTTCAAATGGGTGAATTGTACGGTATGTGAATTATATTTCAATAAAAGTGTTTTAAAAAAGGAGAAGAAAAGAGCTAGGAAAAGAAAGAAAAAATTCTCTGCCTGTACTATACCAGATGCCCTGCATCCCTTCCTGAGGCTGGGGTAACCACCACGGAGGAACGCGAATGAATGCGAAGCAGAGATTATAGCGGAATGGTGGAGCAAAACATGGAAGAATGTCATGATCTTTGTCCCTGATAAGGAGCCACCCTCCAGGCTCAAGAGTGGCTGGAAGACAATGAGAACTCCCAGGGAAGGACAAAATACATTTTCTTTATGCACTGATACCTGGGGAAACTGTCCATTTGGGAAAAAAAATCATCTGTAGAAGAGGACTTCGGAGAGTTGCTGACCCACAGCACCTGGTAGGGGGTGTTTGTCTCTCCCTGGTAGTAGGAAGTCACGCAGAGCAGGAGGTTTCTACCCTCAACATCTCCCTCAATTTTGCTGAAGGGAAATTGGGGCAAGTCATGGCTTGTCGCCTTGTGGGGAGGGGTGGCTTGTCGGCAGCATCGTTCTTTCAGTCCCTGGCCATTTCCACAGGTACTCTTACCCTCCCTCCAAGGTCCAGCAGGGCCAGTAAAATAGATATCTTGGAGGCTCTGCACATGACCATTCTGTACTGATATGATCAACTGAAACTCTTTATGGGGATTTTTAAAAGTCTCATGATGTATCTACAGAAAGGTTGGTCTGAAGGTCATGAAACAGCAATTTGCCATGGGGTAACATGAGATAAGGCAGGCAAAGAGGGAAAACTACCATTTCTATTACCAGAAAAATGTGGGTCAACACAAGGAAGAGGGGTAGGAAGGAAAGGAAGAGGAGGGAGGGAGGGAAGGAGGGAAAACAAAACAAACCAAAACATATCACAGGCGACTACTTATTTGACCATTTGGGGTAGGTTAAGTCCTCTAGCTTTTGAAGCCTCATTCTATGTGACCTAGAGACTTTATTCCCATCCTACAGACAATAAGGTAAATAAAGCTACAACCATAAAATCCTCCTGTGTCTATGAGTGTAAATATAAACATATTTACATATATATATATGCAGATTTTAAAGGAAGCATCTGACCTTGCTCTCATTTATCTATTCTACTTACTTTTGGACTGTTGGGTGGGGTTTTGTGGCTGGTATATCAGCTGGCCCACCTACAGTGGTAGAAGGCTCTTGGTTCTCTGTAGCTTGATTTTCAGGTCTGAGTTTCCTACGGATGGGCTTTGATGGGGGCTGAGAAGATGGGATGTCCTGGGGCTTAAAAACAAAACCGAAACACAAAAAAAGTTAAAAAACCAAACGACATCCTCCCATCATGCCAATGCTCCACATTCCTTTACTCCTGTCCCCAAGGCCAGGCGGGTGCATCATTCAAATACCACACCCAAGAATAGGTGGCTAGCTCGTGGTGCGGCAAAAACCGGAGGGACAAAGGCATTTGATAACAGTGGCATCTCTGTTTCTTTCTGTCTGCCTCTACCCACCCACCAGCTTCTTTTTAACATTTCAAGCAGTCTACTGACTCTTCTTGCCATTTAAAACTCACGTGGATCCTGTGTGCATCCCCTGCCACAGGGCCTTTTCTAAACTCAGGATAAAATTGGCTCCTGTCTCACTTTGGGGCTTTGGGGAATATAAGTTTTAAAGTCTGTAAAGGTCTTAGTCATGCACCACTCATCCTCCTCCTCCCAATTCCTACTTCAGGCAGGACACAGCTGGCGTGCTTCGCTGGAGGCCCCTGCCTCAATGTGCTCCAGAGCCCAAGGCCCACCCTCTCTGATGGGAGAAGGGCCTGGGAGAGAATGGGGTGAGAAGATGCATGGAGAGCATGAGGAGTGAGTGGTGCTTCCCAACCAGATGACGGGTGGCTCAGCGACAAGGGTGGGCAGAGGCAGTGGCACAGAGAGGCAGGAAGGGATCTTGGTGCAAAGACACAGAAAGGGAGATTCCTCACAGCCAGGAGGCACTCACAGAGGCTTACAGGTGTGTGGGGATCCTGCAGAGATACCCGTCCCTCCCCACAGTACCTCCTGGACTTGCAGGAACCAAGGCAAGGCCCCCGGGTTTGGCTGGATGGTTGAGGAAGGGAGCACAAACTGTCAGTGACATCAAAGGGTTAAACCCAGGAATCTTCAGGACCCTAGCCTTCACAAAGCATCCAAATTCTAGGAAATCTGGATCACTGGCACTCATTTCAGGATGTGAAAACTGTAAAACAATAGATTTGCTAACAGAGGGAGGAAGCTCGGCTGGGCTGTAGAGCTTTCCTAAGGGCATCGCTCGGGCTGGCCTCACCTTCTTTGCTGGACTACTCTCTGCAGCCTGAGAAGGGACTCGGTTCAACTGTGGGTGTAGCTCAGCTTCGGGTGCTTGTTCAGACTGCAACAAGAGATCACAGAGAGGATAAAAATGCAAAAACACAACCACCTAAATTATAATGAAGAGTACATATGAAAAGAGTCACCAACGGGAAATTAATTTCGATCACATTTTGGCCAAGTCTGGTCAGGTCTGCTGATCCTGGGGAAAAACATTCCGTAGACCTGCTATTCCCTCACCTCTCTCCTTCCAGTATTGTTGAACCTCAGGAAAAAGAGTCATGGCAGTTTCTTCTAAAATGATACATATGTACTCCTAAAAAACTAATGTTCCATAAGATCAAATTTTAAAAATAACTGCAGTCATAAGAAAAATAGGATTGGGAAAGACAACTTAAAATGTTAACTTGAGCATTTCTTGGTATATATCCAAATGAACTGAAAGCAGGGACTCAATCCGATTCTTGTACACCAATGTTTACAGGAGCATTATTCACAACAGCCAAAAGATGGAAACAACTCAAGAGTCCATCAATAGATAAATGAACAAAATGTAGTATAGCCATACAACGGAACATTATTGAGCCATAAAAAAGGAATGAAGTACTAATACATGCTACAACATAGATGAAACATGAAGATATCATGTTGAGGGAAATAGGCCAGACAACAAAAGACAAATAATGTATCATCTTGCTTATATGAAATACCTAGAAGAAGCAAACTTCATAGAGACAGACAATGGTTTATAGGTTTCCAGGGGCTGGGAGAGTGGGGAAGGAAGAGGGAATTATAGCATAATGGGTAAGTAGCAACTGTTTGAGGTGATAAAAAAGGAGAGATAATGGGTGTCAGTAATAGCAGCAAAATACTGTAAATATAATTTTATAGAGCAGCTGCCAATCAGCCAAGTGGAAGAGCCTGAGGTGACCAGCACCACGTACAGGTCATTATTTCACCTGGATTGCCACATTCAGCTGTATTAGAATACTTTGCTTCCAGCTGCTGTCAACCAGTGATACAAAAGGTAACACATGCTGAGGGGAAAAAAAAACAACTGCAGATAAACCATGACTCCACATTATATTGACATCAGTACTCAACTTACCCATCAACTAATTTGCGTTACAGAAACACACATTGTAGCCAAACAATTGCCTTTGTGTGCACGTGTCCGCTTTGTCCCTCTTGGAGAATGTGGTTTTTGCCTTTGATTCTATTCAGATGGCTTGTTCCTAGGAGCACTAATGCTCTTTATTGAGCAGATTCTAGCTGCCTCTTCTAGTGAGTCTTCTCCTCACTGAACCTCTGCCCAGCAAGGTACCCTTGACTAACTTTTCAGAACTCCTGTCCCTGGCACCTGAGAAGCCACCTCTCCTGGGCTGCCTCCTACTTGTGACCATTATCTCCCCCTTTCCTCTTTTGACTTCTCTTATCCCACAAATGTAGAATTTCTCAAGGTTTAGTCTTCGGTTCCTCTGCCCCGTTTCCCCTCCCTGTTCATTCTTTCCCAAGGTAATTCCATCTGCCCCTAGGTTTTAACCTACCCTGAGGGCCATGGGGACCACTGAAGAATTTTAAGTAAACAGATGATCTGACTAGATTTGTATTTTAGAAAGATTATTCTGGATCCAGGAAGTAAACGGACTGGAAGCAACCCATACTGGGGGAAAGGAACTCAATTAGAAGGCTGAAGAAGAAAACAGGATAAGAAATGACAGTCATTTAAACCAGGCTGGTGGGAGTGGGAACAGGCAGATTTAAGAGCTATTTAGACCACAGCCTAAATACAACCTTGGTGACTGATGAAATGTGTGTGATAAATAAAAGAAAAAAATAATGACACATGGAATCCAGGTTTTGATCCTGAACAAGGGGTAAATGGTTGAGAGGGTAAAACAGTTTAAAGCCAGAGGAAAGAAATATGGCAGTGTAGAAAGGGAATAAAATTAAACAGATTCATGATAAAGCAATGCTAGAACTGTCCATCCGTATCTTCTTATAGTGGTATCTCTCAAACTGGGGTTTCAGGAAACACCAATACCATGAACTGCCTAAAGCAGAGGTTGGCAAACTTTCTCTAGAGGACCAGATATTAAATATTTTAAGTACTGCGGGCAATGCGATCTCTATTGCAACCATACAACTCTGCTGTTGCAGTGTGAAAGCAGCCATAGACAGTGCAATGAATGGTGTGGCTGGGTTCCAATAAAACTTTATTAATAAAACCCAGCAGTAGAATGGGTATGACCTGTGGGCTGTAGTTTGCCAACCCCTGGCCTAGAAGTGTAAGTTTAGCAAACACTGCATAGTCTCTGTCTTGAAGATTCACAAAGCATAAAGCATGTTTCGGGCTCTAAAGTTCTGTGGGGTAAAGGATCTACTTGTCTTTGTCCAACACAGGTTTCCAAACTTATTTGGCTTTAACTCTCTACTCTCATGTAACTCCCAATACCATCCAGCAGAACTCACGTTCTGTGGAACACACTTAGGGAAACACTGACCTATAGACTGTGCCTTTGAGGAATGGAGGAAAACCATTTTAGTTGACTTGAATGCCAAGTACCATGTTCCACACCCAATCCTTCGAAAGGAGCATTCTCCACAATGGCTGGCAGGCCCATCTCCAGGGATACCTGCTGTACTCCCTTCCCCCTCTCGCTTTTGTACTCCCCTCCCCCTCTCACTTTGGCCAAGAAGACGGAAGCAGGGTGAAGATGGGGTGGCTGCCTGGCAAGAAGGGCTCCATCCCTTCCTCCCTTCCCCCTCCTCCTCCACAGCAGTACCTATTGCTGCTGCTGCCAATTCCTTCTCCGCATGATTTTACTTTGCTTCTTTAAAATGCCTTGGATACAAATACAATAAAAATCATTAACTATGAAAGTAAAGTAGATGAATGCAACACTGACAAAGTACGGACTGTTTTTTTTTTATAGTTGCTTAAAACAACATGTCTCAGATTCCAGTCCCACCAAGGCAGGCTAGCTTTACAAAGGTCCCACAGCTCCCATCTGTGCCCAGGTGCTCATCACACCTCCCACCTGGACCTCTGCAAAAACCCTTTAGAAGGTCCTTTTTCAGCCTACAGTTTCCTTCTTGGTCTGACCCACATTGCACAGCACTGAGAGACCATTCTTGTAAAGCACCATTCCATCAAAATGCTCTTTGTCAATGGGTGCCTGAGACCTATGGCATGCAATGCAATCCCTCAGTCAGCTCAAGGTCTTCCATCATCATTACCACGCCATCATAACTGCATTAGTTTGTCCATAGGGAACCCGGTCCAAGCAAATAAGAATTCTCTAAACCTTCAAACACACCAGAAGTTTCTTTCCAACTCAAACTGGTTTGTTCTAGACCCTCTAGCCCAGTGATTCCCAAATACGTGTGCACAGCATACATAACTGGGGAATTACAAACTTCTAGACACTACTCCCGTCTTTCCCTAATCAGAATCTCCTGGGTGTAGAGCATTAGGAATCTATTTTAATAAACTCCCTGGGCAATTTTTATGTAGCCAGCCCAGACCAACTGGGGACCTTTGATGGTCCAAACTCTTCATTTAAGAGATGAGGAAACCAAGTCTCCAAGACCCTACTCTGGACAAGGCCACAGGTGCTCTTGCAAGAACTAACTAGACTTCTTAATTGCTTTCTCAACTACTTACAATGGAGGGAATAGGGAGTTCTTGCCACATGGTTCCATGAATAAATGAATAAGTATTGGGCAAAATCTTCAGCAATAGGATTTTGCTTAAAAGTCAAACTGCAAAAAAAGTCAAATCATCTCTTTCAAAAAAATTAAATAGTCTAATTGCAGAACTTTGCCGAGATATGGATAACTGGTGACCTTTTCTCAAGTCTGCAACATTCATACAACTGACAGATTAGAAAAAGGAACTCAAGCTTTGTCTATCACCCAAGAATTCAGGCAAATCTCAAGAATTCTAAGCAGATAAGCAGGCACTCATGCTGCAGTCTAGGGGATCTCTAGCATCCTAATAGTATTCTAAATTTCATCAGTGCCCACCATTTACCCGACCACCATGTCTGCTACACAAGTGCAAGTCAGAAAGCCACTTGGCCAAAGCTGAGCATAGGAAATGCAGAATCAAGGGCTAGCAGCACACTGGCTCCACCAAACCCCACTGTTCACAATTAAATGCAATCCATGAGACTGGACTGGATCTAGTAATGGAGGATAAAAGGTACAAAAGGATATTGTTGGGACATATGAAAAAACTGGAATATACACTATAAGCTTTATATCAATGTTAAAGTTCTTGAGGTTGATAACTGTAGTTAAGGTGGTTATGTAAGTGTTCTTATTCTTAGGAAATGAACATGGAAATATTAAGTGTTCAAGGAGCATGATATATACAGCATATTCTCAAATGTTTAGAAAATAGACAACAGATTATTAGATACAAAGACGGATGGAGGGAAGGAAGGAGGGAGGGAGGGAAGGAAAGAAGGAAGGAAGGATGGATATGGCAAATGTGGCAAAATGCTAAAATTAGTGGATCTGGGTATCTGGGCAGGAGGAATGCTGGAGTTCTTTGTATGGATTTTGCATTATCTTTGCAACTGTCCCATAAGTTTTAAATTATTTCAAAATAAAAAGTCTAAGACAAAAAAAGTATCATTCCATAATTAACCTTAGAGAGAGTGGGTAAATGTAGCCTTAAGAGAGTTCAAAGGACTGAATTTTCTGCAAAAACAATTACCAAAATCCATGACCCAAGTCAGCTGAGAGAGAACAAATGGAGCTGAACTGTACGCACCCAGAGGGCAGGAACTGTGCATTGCTTTACTGTTATTTTTCCAGTGCCTAACCAGAGTGCCAGCAAATGGAAGGACCTCTAATCAATGTGTGGAATGAGCCAATAATGAATCCAACACTGTTTTGTGTTCCACTGGACAAGAGTTCACAAATTCATCCCATGATAACTGGAGCGGCAGAGCAGAGCAGCTACAGGCAGAGGTGCAGGAGGCAAATTCAGGCTTTGCACTTGCTTGGTATATTACCTGGAGCACAAATGTGCAACCTCTCACAGCTGCCATATCTTCATCTGCAAAATGGAGATAACCCAACAAACTCAGAGCACTGTGAAGATTAAATAAAACAATCTGGATAGTGTGCCAAGCACAATCACATAGTGACTGTTCAATAATGGTAGCTACTACAATAATTAGGAGGAAAATTAAGATTGGTTTCCCAGGCATAGTTTCTGCTTCTACAAGGAGCAGCCAACCTAATGTAAGGGACTTGTTTTTCCCTTGCCAAATAGACAGAAACCTGGAATGAGAAAATGCTGACTCCAGTTTAGAGTATAAGTAGGTCCTATAAACCAGGCCATCCATGATCCAAAAGTATACCACTGAAATTACTTCTACCAATATTGTCAGGGAGAAATTAGAAGAAAATAAAAGCCCCATCAGACTTCTGGATTTTGTCACTGCCCCAGCACACACATCTCAGGTGGTTTGGAATGAGCACCTCTGGTACCCGATCCTCTGGTGGCCCTCTACTGCAGGCCAACGCAATATTGGAGACACCCAGGAAAATGCTGACAGAGGCACTCAGGGATTCTTTTGGTGGAAGTGGATAATCAGTAACTATAATGGGCAACTGGTTCCTGAACACAACAGTCACACAGCAGAACTCCTTGGGGATTCCTGGACCCCACTGGATTATGGACAACATCCATGAAACAGACCTATTGTTATAACTAAAGGACTAGGGGTGCTTATTTTGGCCTAAAAGACAAATGTTTTGACCATGACCAGGGTTTTGTTCTACAAATTTCCAGTTTCTAGTAACAGAATGGAGATGTGAGTCAAGTCTGGGTCCCATTCATCACAGTGCCTAAAGCCATGGTGTAACACCATCTACAGTTGACAGTATGGACCATCTCTCAGGTGAGGTGATTCATGGCAGGATTCCGTTGAAACATATGTTCTCCACTAGGTAAGGCTGAAGGAAGAAGCCCTATGCACGCTTCCTGCCAAACCAAACAGACCCTTACTCTAGGACCCCTGCCACCATCACGATTCCAAGGCATCTGGTTATGAGGCCTTTAGAAATTCTTTGTGCTGGGTCATGACCCTGACATAAATAGGCCTGGCAAAAATGACAAAATTCTATAAAATTTTCAAAGTGCCTCATAGTCCTGACCTCACCTGATATTTTACCACTCATAATTTTGATTACTTCCCTGGTTGCATCACTCTGTATTAATGATGGGGCATTAGTATAACATCTTTTCCAACTACTGTAGCTTACACTTGGACTGTGAAAAGTATCCCCTTTTGGGTTGACACAGTTCTTCCTGCATGAGCTATGCCAATCAGAGGAAGGTGGCTTTTTAAAAGCTCAATTGGAAATAAGATGGCTAGAGAGGTAGCTATACAAATTATGTAAGATTTAGGAACCAGCTATAAAATGAATCCAGTATTGCTAAGGACATGGAACTGGAAGAAAGCTGATGGGAGTGGAAGTCAGTACAACATGTTATAAAACTGTTTGGCAGTTTCTAATAAAGCTGAGCACATGCCTACCCTATTATCTGGCAATTCCACTCCCAGGTACATACTCAAGAGAAATGAAAACATACACTGTACACAGATGCTCATGGAAACATTATTCATAATTGTCAAAAATCTGAAAACTATCTAAATGCTCATCAATGGGAGAAGGGCTAAAAAGTAATATGTTCTTATGTACAATGGAATACTATACAGCAATGATCCACAACTATATACAACAGTAAGGATGAACTGCACAAACATCAGTTGAGCAAAAGCCAGACACAGAAGTATTTACTGAATGGTTCCATTTATATAAAGCAGAAAATGGGTAAAACTAACCTATGCTGTTAGAAGTCAGAATAGTAAGAACCCTAAGACAATGGGATAGTGACTGGAAAATGGCATAAGCGGGGGGGCTTCTGGGGTGCTAGTAATATTGTTTCTTCATTTGGGTGCTGAATACACAAATGTATTCAGCTTGTGAGAATTCACTGAGTGAGAATTCAACATGCAGTTTTCTATCTGCAAATTATGCTTCAAGTAAAAAAAAGAAAAGAAATCTTGTAGAGCCAATTTCCGGTAATGTCCTTAAAGTGCCACCTAGTGGCACAAGCTCAATGTAAACAGGAGGAATGCTTCACCTCTAGGGACTTCAAAGATATGGCCCCATTTCTAATAGAATTGGGGTGAAACAGCACCCTAGACTAAAATCATTTACAGGATACGAACAAAAGCTTTCAGCTGGCACAAAGACTCTTACACCGGGATTCTGAGGCAAGAAAAGCTGCGTACTCAAGAGCAAACCAGTAGCAGCCAGCTGAGTATGTGTATCTCTAACGCTACTTGCAATCAGCCATGGCAGCAGCGTTTACATCACAGAAATCAACAAATGCTGCAAACTGGGGCTTTTTTCCAGAGAGAAGGTTTATCAACACACTGCTTGGTGCTACCTACAGAACTTGGTGAGCAGAGCCAAGTAAATTTAGAAGGGAGCTGGGAAGAAAAGAATCCCTTTGCCCTGTTTTCTCTGGCCAAGCTTGTTTCCTTCTTCCTCCCCTTCAAGGTTCACTGCTGCAGTGAGGCCTTGGTCTGGTTTCCTCTCATTATGCTTGAGAAACACAGAATTAGGAAGGCCCAGCCACAGCAAGCCTTCGAAGCTGCCAGATGAATAAAGGTATTTGCTCTGAGTTCTGCAAGTGAAGCCTGAGAGACAGAATGTCACAGGCAGATAAAGGTCTCATGGGAGAAACTGCAAACCACAGACAAGGGCACGGTGATCCTGGAGTTAGGAGACACAGGCTGCAGGGCTGATGAGGAAGCCTACCCATTTGGCCATTTGGCCGCTGACTCTTCTCCTAATTTCCATAAAACAGGCCACAATCTGGATTTGGTCTGCAGGCTGCAGTTTGCCTCTGCCTGATGTGAAAGGTTACAGAATTTGGAAGGTCACAGAAATTGGAAAGCACATGATTCTACTGCAAGTGTTTTAGTAAGCCAGTCCAGCACTCATTCTGGGTTTGGGACCACTAATATCTGGCTATCCCGAATCTGTTCTTCCATGTTCGTCAACTAGACCCTGCCTCTATTTTGCTGGTTACAGTAATGATTACAACAGCTAATTACTGTTCAGTGCCAGGCACTGTTCTAAGTACTTTACAGATATTATCTCATTTAATTATCACAACAACCCTAGGAAAGTAGATACTACCATTAACCCCATTTTAAAAAATGACAAAATTCAGGCACAGAGACGCTAAAAAACTTGCCCAAAGTCATAGGGCCAGTAAGAGGCAGAGATGGGATTTGAACCTCAAACTCATGCTTAGACCTACTATGTCAGGCTGCCTCCTGGAGCCCACCCCATCATTGTCCTCCACTGCCCTTATCCATTAACATCATAACACATTTGGGCAGCCTCCCATCATGCCCTGCTTCTGCATTTGCTTCTCCTTTCCCTCATCTTTAGGAGTGTTTCCAGTTTTCTGCCATTGTGTGGTGGGAGAACAAAGAAGAGAAATAGGGATTCTTTTGCTCAGGCACCTAGAAACCAACTGTATGTGAACCCCTGGGGAAAAACTAGCTACAGGAAACATGATACCAACCACTGCCTACAAACCCTGACAACAAAATGGGTTTAAATGAGACACATGGAAAACGACAATTCTACATAAGCACCATGAGAGACTAGAGAAAGGCTGGTGCCAAGCACGAGTGCCTTCGGAGGGCGGGGAAGGATGAAGGAGCCACAGGGCAAGGATCACAGCGTAAATGTGGGGCTCCCACAGTTCTCAGCAATGGAGAGGCCTATGGGAAGCGCATTCTGTTAATACCTGCCGAACTGAGTAAATGAACTTATGGCATCTTCCTGGAAAGTAGCTTTATACAATAATATGAGCACAACACAAGCCACTACTAGTAGGGTAAAACTAATTTAAGAGGTGTCATAAAATAAAATGGACCCCTGATTCAGAAAATATATCAACTGATGTGTGAAGAAGAGAGAGGTTAAGAAAACAGTTCTGCGGTACGCACCACAGCAAAGCAGAGCACTGGGAGCAGAGACTGGAGCTAGAGAGTCAGGGTTGGAATTGCAGCCTTAACTCTTAGTCACTGTGCTGAGTGAGACCAGCAACTGGGGGTCTCCAGGCCTTGGTTTACTTATCTGCACAATGAGGAAAGCCAAAGAGCCTCTTGCACATGGTTATTATGAGGATTGTGTTAATACTTGTAACACATTTAAAAATACACCTGGCACAGTTACTTGAAAAATCAATAAAATAAATGAACAATCACAAAGCCTCTAGGGTTTGTATGCTTTTGCAATCAATTTTGAAATGCGAAAATAATAATTATTTATCGTGCAAAAGCTCTGCCCCTCTGTTCCTCTTAGAAGGAAGGATAAGAGATACACCTGGCCTTTTGCTACACCAAATATGACCCACAGACCAAAATGATGAATGCAAGTCTTCACTGGGGAAGGCATTTTTCAGGGGAAAAAACATTTTGGCTTAATGCAGAAAAGATTTTATACTTAGAAAATTATTGATTGGCACAGAAACTGGAAATTCTCATTAACTTTTGCTTTACCAGATCTTTAGCTAACTTTTGTGATGTGTAGTGAATGATTTTTTTCTCTTTCTCTAAACTCTCATCATTAAATTTCCAGCACTCCCCAAGAAACCTTTTCCAGCTCTCCACTTAAACAAGAACTGGCTCTGTCACTTATTAGCTCTGGGACTCAATTCAAGTAACTCAATTCCCCTCTCTGAACCTCAACTTCCTCTTCTATAAAACGATACGCAATGACAGAGGTGCGAGTGGGAGCACAAAAGCATGAAAAATTTAAAAGACTCAGACACACTCAGAAGCAAGGTAAATATCCTTGTGGGACCAAATCACAAAGTGGCAAGCCAGGCTGAGGGTTCAGAAGCAGGTAGTACAGCTGAGAGCTCATAGAATAATGGGGATTAAAATGTCCCACAGAAGGCAGGGAACAGACACCAGGCTCACTCCCTGAAGCCAGGGGCTGAAGTGCATCCCCCTGGACCTAAAGCTGCTTCAGGATGAAACCTGCAAAGGTGCTTGGGACTGCCTACCAAGGAAAGGAACAGGAAACAGATATGACACTGCAGCCTGGCCCTGGGCTAAGCCGCCATCTGGTGCCATCAGCCAGATCACCAATATCAATACCAGATGGAAGTACTAAGCCTCAAGTATAAAAATGAGTTCTAGACTAGAAGCCCATGGGTGTGGAGGGCTGTGGGGTGTGACTGGTAGAAAGAGAGGGCTTCAGAGAACTGAGAATGAAATTTAAACACTAACTCAAAATAAGCCTGCAAATACGAAAACGCATGGAAGAAAAAAATTAACACTCAGAAGAACAGCAACAAAAAAAAAAAAAAATGAGAAGATAAATTCATTTCTGAGGAAAATGAAATTAGAACAAGTTGAAACTTTAAAATAAGTGTGTTTAGAATCCTCAAAGTTTAAAGTGGGTAACACATATATAAAAAAGAACATACAAAATTTTGTGAAACAAAATTAAGGAGAAGAGAACCAAGAACAGATTGATATAAGTAAGAACAGATTATAAAATCAGGAACTAAAGAATAGTCACTGAGGTTTAAAAACAAACTAGGAAAAGTCTGGACTACACACAGTGGTACAAAGAACTATTAACTTGGAAGATGAAGATTTCATCCAGGACCAGCCCACAGAGATCATGAGATAAATAATGAAAGAACCCTTACTAGAAATAGAAGGTGGGTTGACAGACCTAGAAATTGGAATGAGAAGAAAATACAAGAAAAACATAGAGAAGCAAAACACACTGAGCTATAACTAGACATGAAGGGATTTTCCAGATGGAAAGTGTACACCAAGTGTCATCTGGAATGAGTAAATTTAAATCCGTACTTTTCAATATGCAGCAATATTTCCATTCAAGAGGGAAGGGAATAACAGCTCATGATCCAGAGAACATGGATGAAAAAACGACTAGATGTTCATTCCATAAATGCTTTGCTTGAACCTCAGAATTGCTGAAGTCATTCTAACTACATGATTGTGCAACATGGTATGTCATATCAAGATTTCTGAAAACATGGTCTCCTAGAGTAGGTTCCAAAGCTCATTTTATCCTGATAAAACTTCAAATGACTTTTTTATTGTAGTTTGTCAGACTGAAGAACAATTTTGTTTTCATTTCCCCAATCCTTAAATGTAAAAAAGAAATTTTTAAAAGAAAAACTGCAAAATTTCCCAACAAAAACAGCTATTGAAACTTCTACCAATTACTTTGGAATCTATCTCCAAATGCCTAAGAGATAACTTAACATTTATGACTGAAATGTCCAGAGAGCTTCATGGATACCCAAATTCACACAAATACGACATACAGAATTTCTCCTAAAACTATACAGTATGCTTATATGAATGTTATCACAAGATAAGGTATGTAAACTACAAACGAATTACTTAAATGACCCCCTTAGACTCCTAAAAGAAGTTAGTGAGGAGTTGAAAACGTCAAAACCCTACTGTGATGGGAACAACTGACAGGCTAATTCACTGGCAAAGTAATTCAAAATCCTCCCACAGCAGCCACAGGCCCCACCCCAATGAAGATGGCAGAGTGAGACCTTTCAGGGCTCCACCTAAGCACAGAAGCTGTGAGCAACTAGCAAGAACTGGCAGAAACATCTCTCTCAAAACTGCAGAAAACAGATAAAGGACTGCAGTAACAAGGTGAACCCCAAATCAAGAAAAAAGCTACTTACAAGTGGCAGGATCTTGTGGTACCCCTCACCAGCTCGGTGCAGAGCTGGACTGTGTTTCCGGTGCAGATCCCTGGTTCTGGTTCCAGAGAGGGCAGAGTAACCCTCGTGCACATACTGGGAGCATGTATTTCTGCCCAATCTGTCTAGTGGTGGCTTGAGGAACTTGCTGTCCCAGAACATGCCCGGTGTGTAGAAAGCAGCTCACAAAGCTCTCCTAAAAAAGGCTGTGGAAGAGCAGTCAAGCACCTAGAGCATGGGACTGCTGACTGTAGGACACACAGCGCAGTGCCTGGGACCATGAGGAAACTATATTCTAGGGAAAAGGGGAAATTCAACCCATGTATACAGAAGAATTCCTAAGATCAAAATTCATTCTGAAAACAAAGAGGTATGCAAGAAAAGGACTGGGGAGGCCCCTATGCGTTGGCCCGGAGCTATTCTCTAAACTCACTGTATAGATAAGCCCTGAAGGACAGCACTTACACAGGTCAATCTGCAAAGGCTAGGGTAGGTGATTTTCTTTTTTTCCTGTTTTGTGTGTGTGTGTGTGTTTATTGTTAGTTCCTGGCATTCAAGGAAAACTGTCGTAACACTAGCAGAATACAAATTTAAGGAACAGATGTCTCAGAGTCTAAATTCCAGGGATAACTCATTAAAATATCAAAAATCCAGGTTTCAACAAAAGGTTACAAGAGATACAAGCAAATAGGATACAAGCAAATAGGCAAAGGAGAAGACCAAAGCATTAGAAACCATCAATGAGGAAGATCAGACCTAGGACATTCCAGACAAAGACTTTTTTAAAAACTGGCCCTAAATATGCTCAAAGAGCTAAAGGAAATCATGGTCAAAGAGAAATAAAGGAAATCCCCAAAGGAAATTAGGAAAACAATAAATAAACACAAAGAGAATATCAGTAGAGAGCTGGAAATTATGAAAAGTAAACAAACAGAGCTAAAGACCACAGTAACAGAAACTAAATATTCTCTAGAGGAGATCAACAGCAGATTGGAGCTGGTCAAAGAAAGAATCAGTGAACTTGAAGATAAGACAACTGAAATCACCTAGTGTGAGGAACAGAAAGAGGAAAGAATGACAAAAAGTGAACAGAGCCAAAGGAACTTGTGGGACACCATCAAGCATAGCAATATGTGCATTGTGGGAGTCCAAGAAGGAGGAGAAAAGAGAAAGGTGCAGAGAAAATATTCAAAGAAATAATGACTAAAAACTTCCCAAATTTAATGAAAGGCATGAATGTGCACATTCAAGATGCTCAGTGAACACAAAACCCAATAAACCCAAATAGACCCAAGCCATGTTATAATCAAATTGTCAAATGTCAAAGATAGAGAATTCTGAAAGCCACAAGAGAAAGTAACATGTCACATACAAGGGAGCCACAATAAGAAAAAGTGCCAATTCCTCACCGGACACCACGGAGGAAAGAAGGCAGTAAAAAGACATATTTAAAGTGCTGAAACTAAAAAAATTGCCAACCAAGAATTCTGCATCTGGCAAAACTGTCTTTTACAAACAAGGAAGGAATTAAGACATTCCCAGATAAACAATAGCTGTGGGACATTGTCACTACTAGACTGGCTCTACAAGAAATGCTGCAGGGATTTCTGTAGCTTGAAAGGAAAGAACACTAGACAATTGACAAAAGAATATTAGACAACTGACTAAAGCCACATGAAGAAATACAGATCTCCGGTAAAAATAATGACATGAGTAAATACAATTATCAGTACTATTGTACCTTTGATTTATAACTTGACTTTTTACTTTCTACAGAATCTAAATGGTAAATGCATGAAATATAATGATAAATTAATGGTTTTGGACTCAATGTATAAACATGTAATTTGTGACAAGAACTACATAAGGACAGGGTGACAGAGTGGTATAGGAACATAGTTTATGAATGCTATTGAGGCAGCCAAATTGATATCAAAGCAAACAAGACTGTAATGGATTTAGGATGTTAAATATAAACCCACTGTAACCAGAAAGAAAATATCAGAGAATATGAAAGTTCATAAAGACAGAAAGTAGAGGACAGGTTATCAGGAGTGGCAGGCAGGGCAATGCAAAGTTAATGCAAAATAAGTCCTCATAATGGAAAGTGGGGAGGGTACTACAACATTGTGAATGTGATTAATCTCACTAAATGTTATGCCTGGGAGAAGCTGGGATGGGAAGATTTATGTTCTATGTTTCCACAATTAGAAAAAGAAAGAGGAAACTAAAGAGATAATTAAATACAATACATGATACTGGGTGGGATCTAAGAATGAAGGAGAAAAGTCTCAAAAGTACATTACTGGGACACAAGGAAAAACTGGAATACAGAATGCAAGCTTTATAACAATGTTAAATTTCTTGAACTTGACAACTGCACTTAAGTTGACTGCATACGTGAATATCCTGGTTGGTAGGAAATTATACATGAAGTATTATGTGCTCAAAGGGTATCTATGCAAACTGCTCTCAATGGTTCATAAGATGGATGGATGGATGGATGAATGGATGGATGGATGGAGAGAGAGAGAAAGGATGACACAGCCAAGTGGCAAAATGTTAAAAATTTGTGGCTCTAGATAGCTGGGAAAATGATGATGGAGTTCTCTGTATGTGGTTTGTATTCTTTTTGCAACAGTCTAAAAAAGTTTGAAATTATTTCAAAATAAAAAGTTAAAAAACATCCTACCACAACAAAGGAACCAATTACTACGTGTCATGGACCTTCAAGATTACCCTCAAGACAGTCAAAAACTTACTGCCAAATGTCCACTGTATACTTTTATGTGGTACAATCAGGAACCATTTCTGTATTCTTCTTTCCCCTCTTTTCTACTATTTTCCATGTAATTGTTTCAAGGGTCGCCTAATATTCTATTCCACAGATATATAATACCTCAACCACTGCCCTCCTCTTAGACATTTATGTTGTCTTCATTGCTTTTATTTTTATCAATACTAAAATAAATACCGTCATAGAACATATTTCTCCTTTTTTTAAAACTAGTTCCCAGGATAAATTTTAATGGCCTCTGTTGATGGCTGGCAAAATGCTGAGAGCTCCTTAAGGTAACAAAATACATATTTGTACTTAATCTTTTCCTGCCTATTACAATACCAGTATTTCATCACTATTCCTCACTCTCTCTTCTCCTTGAACTCGCCACTAAGGCCATTTCTGCTGTCTTTTGAATTTCTCATCAAATGCCAACTGTCTAAGAATTTAATAGTTTTCAAAATCATTTTATTAAATCGTTAGAAGAGGATTTGTGGAGCTCTTGAGATTCAATAACCAGAGGTTGGTGTAAACCACAATTTTTTCTCTGCTATACCAACCTGAAGCTACAATTAGTTGTTTGAGTACTCCATTAACCAACTTAAACTAAGGAACATACAGTAAAATGTACCGCCAAAATTAATAAAGGAGAAAAATATATTATACAAAACAGAATCATTCTACTTGAATATTCTACCTTGATAAAATGAAAACAATGTTATCTATAATAGAACACAAATTTATCAGAACCCGATTTTTATTTAAAATAGAGCCTTTTATTTTGACCATAAGACAACACAAGCTTAATTGCATTCTTGGGCAATTAAAATTAAAAACCTACGGGTTTGTCAATTTTGTTGATCTTTTCAAAGAACCAACTTGTGGTTTCCTTGATTTTCTCTATTGTTCTTCTATTCTCTATTTTATCTCCATTCTGATTTTATTAGCTCATTCATTCTGCTAGTTTTGGGTTTAGCTTGCACATCTTTTTCTAATTTAAGCTTTAAAGTTAGGATATTGATTTTAAATCTTTCTTCTTTTTTAATGTAAGCATTTGTGGCTACAAATTTCTCTCTGAGCACTGCTTTTGCTGCATCCAGCAAACCATCCAGTTTTGGTATGTCGTGCTCATTTTCATTTGTCTCAAAATATTTTCTAATTTCACTCATAATTTCTTATTTGACTCAATGGTTACTTTAAAATGTGTTAATTTCTGCATAGTTACAAAATTTCCAGTTTCCCTTCTGATACTGAGTTCTTAGTTTCACTCCGCTGTCGTCAGAGAACATACTTTGTATGATTTCAAACTTTTAAAATTTAGTGGCCTAACATTGGTCTATACTGCAGAATGATCCAAGTGCACTTGAGAATAATGTGTATTCTGCTGTTGTTGGGTGGAATGTTCTGTAGGTGTCCATTAGGCCTAGTTGGTTTATAGTGTTGTTTAAGGCCTCTATTTCCTTACTGATCTAATTGTTTTAACTATTATTGAAAGTAGGGTACTGTCTCCACTTGTTATTGTAGAACTGTCTATTGCTCCCTTCAATTCTGTCACTTTTTGCTTCATATATTTTGGGGCTCTGTTGACAGATACACATTTATGTTTATATTTTTTTCATCTTCTTGACAGAAAGTGAAAGGTGTCTTCTGAGGCCTTCTCCGAGCATGTGCCTAGCCCTGTGTATGTGCACAGCCCTTCTTGAATCCCCAGGATACAAGGGAGCTTTTCAAAGCCCTTATTCCCCTGCGTATATCCTCTCCCGACCTCTTACTTCTCTGGCTTTTAAGTATGTCTGCTGCTGGTTCTGACTGTTTTCCTTTGCCCCAGGCTGCTTCAGCCAATACTTGTGCCTATAAACACTTGAGGCAAAAGCTGCCCGGGAAGCCAGCCCAGCAGCAAGCCTTTGTGCTGATCCTTCAAGTAGTCATCACACAGGTCAAAATTCACAATTTTTTTGAGAATAAGGTCCATTCCTTGTGGCCCCAGCAATTTGTGCCAGGAGTATGGGCTGTTGTCCTCATGTCTGCTGCTGATGTGGGGTCTTGGAGATGGTAGTGGGCATATGGCAGTGGGCAGTCTAAAACACCACAGCACTTTTATTTCAAAGCATCTGCTGCTTTCTTCACTAAGCCTTCCTCTGGCTACTGCAGGTTTTTTGGGTAGATTTCAGAGCTGTGCAAAAGTTGATTAACAGTTTTTGCTGGTTGTTTTTGAGGAGGGACAGAGCCTTGGAGTTCTCTACTCTATGATTTTCATTGATATCACTACTTAATTACATTCTTTATTCAAACTTGAGTTTTATGTACTTGAAAAACAGTGGCATTAGGAATTTGTCAGTTGGAATCACCCAAAGAGAATCCAAGAAAGTTTATAAATGGTTATTGTGGCTTTTCTTAAACTTTTATCTTGAAATGATAATAGACTCACAGGAAGTTGCAGAAATAGTATATAGATTGCCATGAATCCTTCACACACCTTCCCTAAATGGTGACAGCTTATATAACTATAGTCCAATAGCAAAACCAGAAAACTGACATTGCTACAAAACAGTTAACTAAATTTTATTCAGTTTTCACCAGTTTTAATACATACTCATGTTTGTGTATGTGTGCATGTACATAGCTAACTTTATCCCATGTTCAGAATCACAAAAGCACCACAACAATCAGGATACAGAAAGTCTGCATCACCACAAAGGAAACCCCTTGACCTACCTTTTTATACTGACACACATCGCCAAACCACCCAAATATCCCCTGGCAACCACTAATCTGTTCTCCATCACTTTAGTTTTGTTACTTTGAAGATGTTATATAAATGGAATCGTACACTAGGTGAGCTTTTTGGATTCGCTTTTTACCACTAAGAAT
Source organism: Choloepus didactylus (assembly GCF_015220235.1). Taxonomy (NCBI): domain Eukaryota; kingdom Metazoa; phylum Chordata; class Mammalia; order Pilosa; family Megalonychidae; genus Choloepus; species Choloepus didactylus. Next base: position 11,190,840 of record NC_051335.1, read on the forward strand.
AACACCCCTGAGATCCATCCAATTTGTTGGATATGTCAGTGATTCCTTCCTTTTTAGTGCTGGGTCATATTCTATTTTATGGATGTACCAGGGTTTATTTAACCACTAACAACTGGAGGACTTTTGGATTGTTTCTACTTTGGGGCTATTACAAATAAAGCTGCTATAATTATTCATATACAGGTTTTTGTGTGAACTTAAGTTTTCCATTCTCTGGGATAAATTCCATTTCTGGGCCATATAAGTATGTGCATGTTTAGTTTCAGAAGAAACTACCAGAAATTTTCCAGAGTAAAGTACCACCTTACATTCCCATCAGTGAGTTATGAGAGATCCAGTTTCTCCACAATCTCACCAGCATTTGCTATTATCATCATTTTTTTTCATTTTAGCTGTACTGACTAGAGGAGTAGTAATATCTCAATGGTTTTGGTTTGAATCCCCTAAGGGCTAATGATGTTGAAAATCGTATTATATGCTTATTGGCCATCTGTATATCCTCTTTGGAGAAATGTCCGTTCTTGCCTTTTGCCCATTTTCTAATTGGATTTTTATTTTGTACTGTCGCATTTTGAGAGTTATTTATATACTCTAGATACCCGTCCTACAAGTCCTTGCCAGGTATTTGATTTACAAGTATTTTCTCCCAGCCTGTGGCTTGTCTTTACATCCTCTTAACAGTGTCTTTCACAAAGCAAACATTTTAAATTTTGATATAGTCCACTGTATCTATTTTTTTTTTTAATTTTATGGATCATGCCTTTGGCATCATGACTAAGAACTCTTCACCTAGCCCTATGTTCCAAAAATTTTCTCCTGTGTTTTCTTGTAAAAATCTTAAATAGTTTTAGGTTTCACGTTTAAATCTATGATCCACTTCAAATTAATTTTGTATAAAGTATGAGGTTTAAATTGAAGTTTATTTTCATTGCCGTGGATGTCCAATGGTTTCAAAATCATTTGATAAAAAGGCTATCCTTCCTCAATTGAATTGCTTTTCCACCACAGTCAAAAACAAGTTATCTATACTTGCAACTCTATTGCTGGGCTCTTATATTTTGTTCCAGTGATCTGTATGTCTGTCCCACTGTCAACAACATTCTAGCTGTATAGTAAGTCTGAAAATCAGGTAGAATAATTCCTCCCACTTCATTCTTCTTTTTCTAAATTGTTTTAACTATTCTAGGTCCTTTGCCTTTCCTTATAAATTTCACAATAAACCTGTCCATGCCTACAAAATACCTTGCTGGGATCCTATGTCTACAAAAAAAAAATCTTGCTGGTATTTTAGTAGGAATCAAGTTAAATCTAAAGATCAATATCCTCTTTGGAGAAATGTCCGTAACCTAAACAGAGGTTACGGGGATTTTCCATATGGACAACTTTGCAAATACTTTTTTGAGAATTCTTGAGTTTACATTTAATTGGGAAGGGTTCCTTCCTCCTATATTTTTCTCAAATAGATTATGTAGAATTCACCTCTGAAATCACTTGGATCCAGGGAATTTTTTTTTCAGATTATCGACTCCTTCTAGGACTCCAATGACATAAACGGCAGTTCTTTTGTTCTTGTCCCAGAGATTCATCAGGCTCTGTTTATTTTTCTTTTCAGTCTGATATTGCTCAGTTATTCAGACTGGGCAATTTATATCGATCTATCTTCAAGTTCACTGATCTTTTTCTTGTCTTCTCCAATCTACTACTGAACCCATCTGGTGAGATGTTTGGATTTTTATTTAGAATATTACGTTTTTCAGTCAAATAATTTCCATTTGACTTTCTTTATATCTTCTATTTCTTACTGAGATTTTTCTGTTTTTCATTTGTTTCAAGAGTGCTCATAATTATTATGATTCAAAAGCTTTGTCAGATAATTCCAACGTCTGAGTCATCTCAGTGTGTAACCCACTAGTTCTCTCTTCCCATTCAAGTTTTGATTCTCCTGGTTCTTAAAATAACTGATTTTTTTTTAACATATCCTGGACATTTTGGCAGAATCTGGATCCTTTTTAACTCTATTTTTGGATGTAGTCACCCTGTTTAGGCATAGCACACAAGACCTAGCTTATCTTTGTGAGCTGTGGTTCCAATGACAGAACCCTTTTCAGAATCCTTTCAATGCTATTTTGGTCAATTTCATTTGTGTGTTACCCAGAGGTCAGTCTGAAAACCTGAGTGATATTCCACACTGTAGCTTAGTTCTCAAACCTTTTAGTATGCTGACTCTGGTGAGCTTATTCTCTGTGAATGTCAGGGATCTGCCCAGGATATCTTAAACAGATTCAAAGAATCCCTTTCTCCAGCTCCCTCCTCTCTGAGATCATTGCATACTCTAGTTGAAATGGTAAGGGGTGCCCCCTGCCACCTAACAGTGGGGACAGATGGCCACATTCCCCACTTGGTCTCCAATGCTACCATTCCAGCAAATGCACAGACTCATTTCTCTTACATATTTAAAACCTGAAAGCACATTACTGATTGGACACATAGCTGTTAAAATACTGTTTCTCTTTAGAGAACAAAAGGCTTTCTTGTAGAAGATGTTACACTTCAAACTCATAAACAGAAAGTAGATTACAGATTACCAGGAACTGAGGGGGCAGGAGAATGGGCAGTTATTGCTTAATGGGTACAGAGATCTTCTTTGGGGGGATGAAAAACTTTGGTACGCATGGTGGGGATGGTAGCACAAAATTGTGAATGTAATTAATATCATTGAAGTGTACACTTAAAAATGGTTAACATGGGAAATTTTGTGTTGTATATTACCTATGAGAGTGAAAAGAGAAGTACAATGATAATAAAGGGCTTAATTCTCCCTGTTGAACATAAGGGAAAAGACATCCCCCTCCCTCCCATCTCTCTCTTCGTTTACTTTACAGAAGTTGAAAGATTTTTTTTCTTCTGTCCCCTTTGAAATGTATGTAAATCTTTATTTTAAAGGTTAGATAAGTCTCTAGTGGATTTCATCATCCCTATTTTCCAGTTTCCTGGGAAGAGATCAGTATAACTTCCAAGGGATTTCTGGCTCCAAATTGTAAACCTGCCTCTGAATATGTTGAGAATGTGCTTTAATGTGCTGCGAGTGGGTTGTATTGGCTTAGCCACATGAAAAGAGCAAGCTCGCTATTTGTCCTTGCACTCTCTCTGCAGACTGTGATGCATCGCATTCTGGTTTAATACTTAATCAATAATAAACCTGTTTTTTCTTTCTTTTCTACCTGTGTGGAAAGGTTTTCTGGGCTGTGAAAAGATTTTGTTTTTAATTGTATTTTCCCAACATACCACAGTTTAAAAAAAAAAAAAAACAACAAAAATCAAACCATGCTTTCTTGTTTATGACAATCTAGTCTTGCCTCTTATCAAGATAAAGAACTTGAAAAATTAAATCCAAAATTAATCCAAAAACTTTATGTTACTTTCTTCTCGGTGCTATTTTAAGTTCAATGAGCTTACATATATCAGGTTCCCTTGTTTCTCTCCTAGGTCTCCTGTTGAGTGTACTACGTTCAAACCCCACAAAAGAAATCTCCATATTTAAAAAATATATATATTTTCCAAAGTCGGGTTGACTGTCCATATACACCAAGAACATTCAAAAAAGAAACAGAAAAGCAAGGAAGGCAACATGGCAACTGAAAACATGACTATTTGAAATCCTGAGCTAGTCTGCAGTAAACTTTCATTTTTATTTCAACCTTCATAGGGAAAACTATTGGCATAAGATATAAAATTTAAATTTATGGCTGAGAGATTCCAAATGGAGTCGAGAGGTCACTCTGGTGGACATTCTTATGCACTATATAGATAACACCTCTTAGGCTTTAATGTATTGGAATAGCTAGAAGTAAATACCTGAAACTACCAAACTCCAACCCAGCAGTCTGGACTCCTGAAGACAATTATATAATAATGTAGATTACAAGGGGTGACAGTGTGATTGTGAAGACCTTGTGGATCACACCCCCTTTAGCTAGTGTATGGATGAGTGGAGGAATGGGGATAAAAACTAAAGGACAAATGGGGTGGGATGGGGGGATGATTTGGGTGTTATTTTTTCACTTTTATTTTTTATTCTTGTTCTGGTTCCTTCTGATGTAAGGAAAATGTTCATAGATAGATTGTGGTGATGAACGCATAACTATGTTATCATACTGTGGACAGTGGATTGTATATCATGGATGATTGTATGGTGTGTGAATGTATTTCAATAAAACTGAATTTAATAAAAAAAATTTAACTTTAAACACATAATATGGAGATAAGGTGACAGATGAGAGGCTTGGAAATGTTCTTAACAACACCTTAAAGCTGGCATATATAGTGTTTCCTAAAACTAAGCCCTCAGAATGTTAATAGGTATTTTATAAATAAAGAGGTGGATGGACACATAAGCTAGGAAATTGCCAGATTTAACAAAATTTACAAGTATCCTTTACTACAAGCCTTGAGAGCCTGTAGTGGGCTAATAAGTAACTGTGCATCTCCCAGAGGCAGCACCGTACAAATGTATCTTACCACAGAGCCCTATTCACATCTCCCAGATGCCTGTTTTACCATAAGTAGTTTAGTAAAGACTAGATTACATAGGTGTCCCATACAGGTGGTTATGTGAGATTCTCCAGGGGTCATCAGGAATTTGAAACAGTCAGCAGAAAAACTAAATGCAACCATGTGCTTATTTCCCAGGACTTCATGTGTAGAATATATGTATCCCATGTATAGTGGAGAAAATGGCCCTTGGAGAAGGATACTGCAGGGGCTTTCTGCCTGCATTTCTTACACACCTGCTCCTGTAGTCGGAAATCTCCATAGTTAGGAAGCTGAGCTGGAGGCTTGGGCTGAGCACTGGGCTCACTGGCTACACTGATGAGAAACCTGGTAGACAAAGAAGCAGATTCATTCAGTAAAAGCGACTTGAGAAGTCCTGGTCCCCATCAGCTCCTCCTGTCACTACCCATCAAAGCAGACAGGAAGCCCACCTCAAGTAGCTCAGATGAGAACTACAGATACCAGCAGTACATTTCACAACCAGTAAGGGACTAGTGTAATTGAAGCAGCAGGAAAAAGATAAGGAGGTAGGTCACAAAAGCCCTTTCAGGCAGGTCTTCCATGCATTCATCTGGGTGGGCCCCAAGCCCCAGGTTTGAAAGCAGCAGGTGGTGGCTAAGTGCCTCCCGAATGCCCTCTAACTCTGTGATGACCTAGCCCGCGTTTGGTGCCAGTGCAAAGCAGGAGCATCATCTCATCTGGATCCTCCTCCGGGGGAGGTGGTAAAAGCCTCAATGCCAAGTTCAAGGGATGCGCTGTCTTCCTGTATAAAGAGACAATTGACTACAATGATAGGGGACAGAGGGGCCTTTAAGGGACAGGCTTTGCTTTGAGAGCTAGCTCTACTCTGTTTGCTAGCTGTGCCACCTTGGGCATCTTGCTTAACGTCTATATGTGCCAATCTCTTTATCTGTAGAAAAGGGATACTATTAGTACCTATCTCACAGGGTGGTTATGAAGATTAAGCATCTGGCATACTGTAGATGTTCAATAAACATAGCTAATAATTTAAATGAGCAGAAATTATAACCAAGGAAAGGCTGAAGAAGAAGCTAAAGCTTGGCATTAGATATACAGCAGGGACTCAATAAATACTTGTTGACTGATTAGCCAACGTCTTTTAAAGTCAGTGCTGGAACAATTGGAAAAGAGGTTTCTGGCTTGTTTATATGAACAGCACTCTTTATTATACTTCAAGCTCAAAAGGAAGCCAGTATCTTATGGTATTTGCATGCCAAGATTGAGTGGACTCTAAGCAGCATCTCTTCTCCAAAAGAAGGACAAGCAAATGTTA